>NW_023416929.1:134159-144313 GCF_002922805.2 Oryzias melastigma | reverse complement strand
GCTAGCATATAGCTGAAAAAATAGCAACACTTTAAAATATCCTAAAAAAACTGAGATAAGCCTAAATTAGCCAAAACAGCTAGTTTGTTAATATTAGTCTGACTCAAAAAACAGCCTAAAAAAACTTTTAAAAAAAGCCTAAATTAGCCAAAGCAGCTAGCATTTAGCTGATGTATTAGCTAAACTCAAAAATAGCCTAAAACATTTTAAAAACAATGAAACTATACCGGTTCGCCCATTGCAGCAGCTTCAGATTTTTGTTTGAGAGCTATAAATCATACTTAAGGTTTAACAGGCTTCTGTTGCAAACACCAATCAGACAATGATTCTCTCGGATTTACATCCTCATGCTGCACTTGCCGTGCATTGGGGTAAGCATTGAAATTTAATTCAGAAGGAGCACATCCCATGGAACAACATTTTTTTGAATGTCATAAAATAAAAAGAGAAAATAAAGAATATTGTTTCGTTCATTTTTTTTATTCTGTATTCCTTAAGACACACTAGTAAGAATAAAAAGTAGATAACATTTGTCATTGAAACCAATAAGAGCAAGGCCTCACTGGACATTTCAAATTGAAAATCAAGGACAGCTAAAACTTTCTTTCAATGAAAACATCAAAGTGGGATCCTAGTGAGAGACGTGGAGCTGCTCTTGGACTTCATCCGTTTGGAGTCGTCGCTCCATCTTAGCTAGCTGAAAAAGCCGCTAAAAGCATCAGGAGTGACCGTGAAGTAGGGGTGTAACGATTACAAAACCTACGGTTCGGATCATTTTTCAGATCAATGAAAAGTAAAAAACAACAGGAAAAAGTAATGAGATAAAAACCTAAAATTACTCTTTTGAAACATTTTAAAACATATATTTGATAAAACATTTATATAGTACTTCAAAAATGCTACAAAGACATGTTACAAACACAATTTTCATTGGAATGGGTCTTTAGATTCTTGTGATCCAGAGCGACACACTAAACAAACACTTGAAGAATACATCAAAAAATTGCACCAAAGTTTGGAGAAACTTTCTGTTGTACTCTGCATCTTTATATAATCCTTTCATCTAGAAAACAGCTTTCTATTTTTACAATTTAGGTGTAATAATTTCTGTAAACTGGAACCAAAGATTTTCACCCAAAATTGTAGGAGGGATTGATGTGTGTATCAATTGAACCACAGCGCTTCATCCCTGTATTGGCTTCCCCAGCAGCCTGAAGCTCAAAGAGCAGCGTATGTGGCACAGAACGCTCTCTGTGGTCGAGAAGAAAGACATGCATTGATCCGGCCTGCACTTCATCTGAAACAGGACGGGTAGGTTGAGAGCCGACGGGGGAGGAGACGGACGGTCATGAGGAGATGAAGAACACAGCAGCTGATTGTGGCTTCTAATAATCAATGTACCTCTGTTCTGATCCCAGTCTGCTGACATACCAAGTCCATTCAGAACAGCGGCTCAATCACAGCCAGATCGTTTTGGAAATGTTTCTTTTGCTGATTCATTCACACTCTTCTCAACCATATGTGGAAAGAAACGTTCCCAATCGATCTTACAGGGAGGTTTAATTAAAAAAACAGAAGTGTTAGTTAGTTTTGGGTGTTTCCAAACCCCAGTAACATAAGAAGTAAGATAAAAGCTGCTGGTTGATTGTTGGTCATACAATCTGTTTATGTTCTTAGATTTTCAACCATTAACATGATCATGATAAACGAGCCGCTTTTCTCCTTCATGATCTGCTAAAATGATCATGTTAACGGTTGAAAAGTTAAACATTTTGTATTTAAGCGTCAGGTGTTAAAGGATTAAAAAGTGAGGAAGAAGCTAGGGAAGAGAGTTCTCTCATTTTCATAAGGTGATGTGTATTAGCCAAAGTATTTTTTAATAGTTTCCTTATAAGTTTTTCTTTAGTAAAAACCTGGTGTGATAAAAACACTAAACTGAATGAGATCCACGCCTAATTCTGCCTGTTTATAATCATAGTAATGACTTTTTTTAGCATGATCTTTTTGAAGTTATAAAACTGCTGTTGTTATGTATATTCGAGCGCTAAAAGCGCCGTGCTAACGCTAGCTGACCGTCGACTATTGGTGACGTCATCAAGCAAAAGTGACGTCTGAATTCTGAGACCCTGTTTCTCTATAACTCTCCGTTTGGAGGGCTAAATGTAGGGGGAGGGAGAAGGGAAGAATTTGGATCGGACCTAACAAGTGTGAAAGTGAAACCAAGAGCAAGAATATTACACTTTTAAAGGAAGACAAAATATATAATCCATCCATCCATTTTCTTGACCGCTGTGTCCCTGTCGGGGTCGCGGGGTGCCGGAGCCTATCTCGGCTACTGATGGGCGAAGGCGGGGTACACCCCGGACAGGTCGCCAGTCTGTCGCAGGGCCTCAATCACACACACATTCACTCTCAGACACACCTAGGGGCAATTTAGAGTCACCAATCAACCTATGAAGCATGTTTTTGGACGGTGGGAGGAAGCCGGAGTCCCCGGTGAAAACCCACGCATGCACGGGGAGAACATGCAAACTCCACACAGAAAGGTCCCAGCCGGGATTCGAACCGGGGCCTTCTCGCTGTGAGGCGAGAGCGCTAACCACTTGCGCCACCGTGCAGCCCCCAAAATATATAATCTACGTTGTAAAGGCGAATTCAAAGAAGTTCTGGTGATTATTTTCAGTGAACATGTCCAGCAGTCAGAACAGGCCTGTGGTAGAATGTTTATGACTGCATCAAAGAATAGGGATGTGGTGTGAAATTCCTGCAGTCTTAACATCTGTTTTGATTTTTTTAATTCATGAACTTTTTTAACGTTTGACTTAATTTTTTTCAGGCGTATATTTTCTACAATCAACAGGTTAAAGACATGGAGTTGCCCACATCATTAATTGTTTCCACAGGTCACAGTCATTTGACTGATTTATGTTGCAGCTAATCAAGCTCATCCAGCGTTGTCTGTGATAGATCAGCGTGATTTAAACCCTGCATCTCCACTGCAGTTTGTGGAGGTCAGGTGGCTGTGCTATTATAATTTGTTTTTCCTTATTTAATGAATTTTAATATCAGAATTCTTTATAGCTATATATAGAGGTATAAATACTCTACAAAGACACTGCCTTTTCTAGCAGTCAAAGTCAAATATTTATCTTTTTCTCAGTAAAAATAATACAGTGAGGCCGGAAAAACAACGTTCAACAAATAATCTCCTTTCAAGGTTCTTTTGCTTTTGCGTTTAGGAGAAAAAGTAAACCATTCAATCCATCCCCACAATGAAGAGAACATTGTCATGTCAGAGCTGCAAGCAGCAATCTTATTTCAGCTGCATCATTGAAACCCACCATGGCTGTAGTGAACTGTTGGAGGGGTGACGATAAGGGGGATGGAATGGAAGGACTGTGGCAACACTTCAAGCTTTAGAGGAACGCTCTAAGACAGGGGGCGGCAACCTTTGATGGTAAAAGAGCCATTTGGGCTCGTTTTCTACTGGTTAAAACCTGTAAGGAGCTGCATAGTCCTTAGTCTTTAAGAAATTTACCTTCTTTTTTAATAATAAATATGAATTAAGTCTATTTTTTGGCATGAACAAGACCTTGGTAGTCTTAGTTTTCAGGCTTTGTTTATTTGTTTTCTTTAGGTAGTTTTGGTTAGACAGACATTATCAGGAGCTGCTGACTCTGACGTTGACATGTCTGGATCAGCAGTCTCCATGACTTATTTATGTTTGTCCAAGGATCCACCATGGAGATAAAAGAGACACATGTGGATCTGGAGCTGCAGGTTGAAGACACCAGGATTAAGAACTTCTTCTCAACAACTGTCACACATGATTGGGATCAAAGTCAAAGAATCTGTTAAAACTGAACAATCTGCTGAGGTTTCACTCATTGTAACTTATAGTTCATCATCTAAAGATCAAGTATACTCTGTTTGAAATGAAGTGAGTCTGTGTTTGGTTGAACAATGGCTTCAAACATGAAGAGATATGAAGAACATTCAGGGACAGAAATCGAGTGGACCCAGAGAGGGAATTACACAAAGAAGCAGAACAGAAAGCAAGCCCTTTTTTACACAAAAGGTTCTGTCAAACTGATGATTTTTTAAAAGTTTTTGTTAATTTCTTCACTCTCATTCATTTGCATTCATTCATATCTCTTCTATGATCAAGTATGTAGACATCATAGATATCTTTTTCATCAGCAGGTCTAAAGCCATAATTCTCCTACAAACTCCTGCCCTGTTTTTCCAAAAAAAAAAAACATTTGACAAATGTGACAAATCCTCTTTAGATTTGATGACACATGCCATGTCACATTTCTGAGTTTGTGTGTTACCTATAACATGTTTGACCATCTTCACGTGCATGTGCCTTCCAGGAGCACAGACGTCAATCCCCTTAGAAGACCAATAATCCCATCAAACGTCTCCTCACAGGATCCAAGACAAAATCCAAAAACAAAGCTCCGATTGTGTCTTTTTCAGCAAGGTGTTGGTATTTCCTGATGCATTCTGGGATCCACTTGTTCATATTTACTTCCCTCTCTTTGCTTCACTTGTAAAGCTGAGAAACAGTCAAAAGCTCTCAGCCTAACGTCATTCTGCTTTCCAGTTGTTCCATGTGTCTGTGGTCAGTTTTTGCAGCTCCAGCTGCAAAACAACTTTGCTGTGAGCAGCAAACAGCCTATCAGCAGCCAGAGGATGGCAGGGGAGGGAGTTCATGGAAAAGAAGGAGGGAAGGGTGGGCAGAGAGCGCTGGAAAAAAGAGACAATCCGCTGGGTTTGCAAGGATCTGTGGTCGTAAGTGTTTCATTTGGGCATAGGACATGTTCCACACATGCTGACTGTGAGTTTTATGGTTTCTGACTCACATTATGCTCCCCAGAACCAGACAGTAAACTTCATGACTCACATTCCTTTAAGCTTTGTTGTGTTTCAAGATTTTATCCACAGTTCGGATTCCTCTGTTTAAATTACAACGGAAGGATGTTTCAGTAAAATAAAAAGAAAATACAAAAAGGGAAAAGAAAAGTATTTCTCAAAGCTAATTTCATTAAAGTATCACAGATGAAAATATTCACCTTTTATTTGTTCAAATGCTTTATGAAACTCCAGTTGATGTCAGCCGGCTAACCTCCCATCTACTGTCACAGATGATGCTTCGCTACATCACGCTGACACCGTCCTCACACAGAAGCATCATGAGGCACTTTTGTTGTTTTTTATGTATCCTGTCCAGCAGCTGAGCAAACAGATGAGAGCTGAGGGCCTCTAGTATTGGACGGATGTTACTGTTACAACAGGAGCTTATGACGCTTCACTGGGTGCATATTTGAATAAACTCCTTTTGGATTTGAGGCTGATCTTTATCTTCATTATCTTTGTGTGCATTTCTTTTTGAACAGGATAGAGGAAAGAAAGACAGCAGGATAGAAAAGATGAAATTTAGTTAAAGGACGAGTTAAGACGAGGCAGGGTTACAAACAAGAAGATGGAACAAGTTGCATATGGCTTATCTTTATAGCTTTTACATGTTTATCAAACGAGCTGGGCCTGTCCATGAACACATTCATCCAATCACTCAAATATTACAAAAGTATCTGTTTGCTGTAAAAACCTTCTCACACAGGGCCGGGTTGATAAAATCAATTAATCAATCTGAATCCATCTCAGGTTAATAGATTAGTAATCGATCAGTAAAAGTAGAGATCGATCTAAAGCATAAAGCTGAAGTCGTTAGCTTGATGCTAACGTATAATGGGATTTCCCATAGGACGGCTAATGCTAACGCTCAGTCGACCTAAACATAGATTTTGACTAAATGAACAACTTTATAAACTCACAGACATTAATTTTGCAACTATTTAAAGGATATATTTTTAATGTAGCAATTTGTGGTTTAAAAAACATTTTTTTGCTCATACTTTCTTCTTCTGGAATAAGGTGTTATACTATAGCGCGATCACCACCTAGTGGCCAAAATGAAACATCCTCCAGGAGAAGCAGAACAATTGTTGGAGCTTCTCCATTTGAGAATCCATGTAACAATGTATGCTATTAACAATCTCATTATAATTTCAGTAATAATGTTTACACTTTTTGAACTGTATCAGATGAATATTTTGAAGGAATATCTTCAAAGCATATATATTTATAGATCATTAATGTACTTCTAAACAAACTGAATCAAATTGAATTCAGAGGATCAAAAGAGTAGAAAAAAATTGGAATCGAAAAATCGGAAAGAAAAAGAGAATCGAATCGATCCAGGCTCTGGTGAAGCATTCAAACAGGTTCTGGATATACTGACGATACCCAGTCCTGGATATGAGTGCAGATCAACTCACACTCGCTATATATCTAGTTCATAGTTATGTTAAAAAGTTAGTTTTATTGTGTTCAATAAATGTTTATCTTGTTTGGCCCTCAACCTAAGGTGCGTTTTGGTGTTTTGCCCCTTGTGTGACTGAGTTTGACCCCCCCGACCTAGAGTGTTAAACGGAGAAGGTCAGATACTGAGGTGGGTTTGAATTATATTTTTGAATAAAAAGGGTTTGAATCAGTCAATTATGAGTCCAAAAAGAGATCCAGCTCTTCCATATCCTCTCAATGGAAAATTGGAGAATATGACAAATGTGGGGTTTTTCATTTGTATTTGATCAAATTTGAGAATCCACGGGGGGAATCCTATGGTCAAGAGTAAGTGCCCAACCAAGTCACATTACTGTTTTCCACAGTGGCTTTGATGTTTTGCTGTTGATGTAGCATTGCTTTTCATGTGACGCACCAAAGTTATTTTGGGGTGGTTGTTTCTCAAGGTCGGGGGAAAGAAAGGAGGGGGTTGTTGTCAGGAAGAAGACGTCAATACTTGAAAACAATCAGAGGATGTCTAATGACAGGATCTGCACACAAGAGGACATTTATCTTCACACACACTCACACACGCCGCTGCTTACTAACATTATGTCCTCACAAACACACTAACAACCATCATTCTCCAATTCCAAACGCAAGTTGGGACACGACCCGGCAAAGCTGCACCTGCCCTGCTGGATCTTTCATGTAACAGGCAGATTTCTCACTTTTATACAGATTAAAGCTTAAATATAATATTATTTCAGATCTCAGCACCTTGATTTATGTTGTTGATCTTCTTCTTAATGTCTGTATGATTTTTAACATTTTCCTTTGATATCTTTATATCCATACCACACCTAAGAACATAGACTACATACAGTAATACAGTAGGGAACCTGGACATAGATTTCCCATTCATTTGCAGAATTCATTTAGAAGACTTTGAATTTGAAGGAAAGAGTTAAAGAGAAGGTCCATGCCTCTTTGCATATGTACTGTAGTGCAAATAGGTTCCAAACTCAACATTATTCTGGCTAAGTTACCAGAAAACTTTGAAGTTTAAATGGTCATGAGCTTTATGAGATTACAGTTTTTAGTCCGAGATCATTTATCACAGTTTTTTGAGTATACAATAACTTGTTTTGTTTTTTTATTTTAATTTTAGTTTTTTGCGTATCTTGGACTTAGATGTGATTTTTTAAAATAAATAACAAATATCACAAGAGGGCACTGTAGGTGTGTATCAGTATTTGCTACTAACAGCAATGCAGAAGAAAAAGTGCAGCACAGTCTCATGCCGGGCCAACGACTGTATAAGTAATGGACTGATCAACCCCTCCCCTTTGGTGTTCATAGGAAGTGTCCTTAAAGGAACTCCCGCGGACTTCCATTAAAAAATAGACAGTTATTTCTCAGTCATTTATTTGTCAGAATAATCATTTTTGCTCTGATGCTTATTTCTTAACATGTTCTTTCTAATCCTAACTTTTTTGAAGACTTTTTTCTTTATTGCCAGTTATGAACTGACCAATCAGATGCCTCAGTAAAACCATGTGGTGCCCGCTGGCCCCGCCTCCAACATTTGATTGACAGCTTCCCCGATCCGTTTTCGGTGGGAGGGGTGTGGACTTCAAACAAGCCGGAACAAGCTGACTCATGATTGGTTGACAGTAGTTCCTGTAGACACATGACTCAGATCGACTCGGACCAATAGCTGTCGAGGGATTGCAACTAGTTGTGATATGGCGGTGGACGTATCAGGAAGTGACGGCGAAGGTTCTGGCCTGATTTCGCGATGGCCAAAGATCATGCATTTCCTATGGAGGACCTAAACACTCGCTCTGTCCAGTTCTTATAAACGGTCTATTTGCCGGGCTCGGCTGAGTTGTTCCAAAGTGACACATAGGATGAAGAATTTAATGATGATCTGAAGTGATACAAAGAGTTTAGCTGGCTTTACATGCTCTTTATGCTATGGTTATGTGATATTGTCAGACATGTAGATATTCCAGATTATTTTGTTGTTCACCTTTAGCCCCACTAGGGCTTTTGTCTTCTTAACAAGTATCAGAAAGAGGCGGCTTCACTTTATGACATTTATAGCTATAATTTAGACCAAAGGACCACAGAACTCTACCTGAACTGAACACCTTTCCAACACAGAACTTCCTTCCAGAAATCACCTTCTTCATGAAGTTGCATTTTATCTGATCATTTAAAGTTTGGAAAATGGACAATTTATTGAACTGAATATGTCTATATAGTATATTTCGTATGTTTGAGTAACAGATGGCATCACTCTCTGCATCTTTACACGACAAAACAATTCCAAGTGCTTCATATTCATATTTTTCGTATCCACACTATAACAGCTAAAAATGATATCTTAATGTTATTTTTATGGCGAGTTTCACAAAAGCACTGAACACACTAAGCAGCAGCAGATCTGTGTAGGTGCATACAAGGATGGAAGGACCTACTTCTCAGTGTGAGTGACTGCGTCGTCTGACACACCCCAACCAGCCGATAGTAGGACTCCATCTCAGACAAGGAGATCCGCACAACAGAGTACGATTTCTGGAGAACACAAGGTCCGTCCTTCCTTAAATGCTCCTCTCCAGTCATTTGATCATCTAGAAGTAGTTAGTTTTTACTCCTTTCACAAAGTTAGGTTCTGCAGCAATAGAATCGTGTATTCCTCCACAC
The DNA here is from genome assembly GCF_002922805.2 of Oryzias melastigma. NCBI lineage: Eukaryota > Metazoa > Chordata > Actinopteri > Beloniformes > Adrianichthyidae > Oryzias > Oryzias melastigma. The sequence continues at coordinate 135,253 of NW_023416929.1, read as the reverse complement.
TCAAACCAGACTACTTTGCTGTACTTTAGGTACTCTGCCTATGTGTGCTTTCTCTGCAAAGGTGTGTGAGACAGTCTGACTGTTGCCGTCATAATCTGTGCTTACCGGTAAAGCCTATTACAGTGCGTTTACATGTGCACAGAGCGGTGACCTTCACAAACACAACTACTTTCCTGTTAAACTGAGACAAGCTGAAGGGAAAAAAGCACAGAAAGATGCAATATTACAAGATTATTCATTTTCCATGAAGTCATCCAGTGTCTAACCCACACCATACCTGCAGACTGGAAATGACTCACCTGGATGGAATGATACTTCTCAGTTGTTCCTACATGTACCTGCCTTGTGGTGACATAACAGTCACTTTCACTCCAACGTGAACAAAGAACGATCAAGTTTTAGTGTTCTGAGCGTTTTTTCAAGATTTTTACAAATAAAATCTGCAGACAAAGCTAAATCCTGCTGTCTTATGGGGTCCAGATGACCCCACCCTAACACTAATGTGTGATCCCTCCCTTTGTAAGTTCAAACTGAACCTGGAATAAAGCAATCTTCATTTGAGTATTCATTCTACTTCCGACACCTGGAAATGTCTCAAAACACGACACATCTGGATACTAGGGGATGACCCCAATCAGTGAAGGCAGATTATTTCCTGGAATATTAAGGTAATACATTCTTCTTTTGGGTTAACAAGGTTAGCAACGATCAAAAGCTGAATCCAGCATCTGGACAAAAGCAGTTCAAAGACAGGTTGAGTATTTATTTAGGTTTAGTATTGAATTAACTTTTATATATCTTTTTCCAGCTTCCTCATTCTCCCTTAAATTATTATTAAGTTGAAAATATTTTTCTTCTTTAGTGATTTAATTTGCAGTGATGCAAATCTTTCTTGAGACTCCATTTTCTTTTTTCTCGACCACCTTTAGAATTTTCAAAAAATAATCAGAATTTAAGAGTCCAAATTTAGAGAAAAATCTCTCAATTCTGAGGTTAAAGTGAATCTGAAACAAAAACGTGAATTAGAAAAAAAGTCAGAATTTCTAAACACGTTTTTTGCCCTCCTTGGGCCAAATCCTCTTCTGTATTTCATA
>NW_023416929.1:131770-133647 GCF_002922805.2 Oryzias melastigma | reverse complement strand
TGATTTTGACAAAATATATTTTTATGGAGAGTAAAATGTTGAAAGTTATTTAAGGTTTAAGTTAATTTATACTGGAATAATATTAATATATAATAAAGGGAGTGGAAGGAGGTGAACTTATATAATCCCACCCCGGTGATTACACATTCCTTTTTTACTGCAGAGTGTTCAGATTTGACAAATATAGTTATTTGGTTTATATGGTGATATATATTATCACCTGATATGAAAAAAACTTTATTGAGATACAAAAAAATTGACATCGCCCAGTGCCAACATGGATATAAAAACCCTGCACCCTTCACAAGAGATCTGACTTCATCACAACACGCAGCGAGATTTGCCTCAAACATCTTGTCTGTCCTGCTGTTCAGACCTGAAACATGGAGAACAAAAACCACCACCAAGAGGTGACAGGCTTTGATTCCTGTCTAAGAAGAACCCTGAAGATCTATTGGCCAGAAACCATCAACAACTACAAAAACAAAAACCAGGTGCCAGTGGAAAAAGAGATCAAAAAGGGAAAATGGGGTTGGATTGGCCGCACCCTGAGGAAACCAAACTCTAGCATCACCCATCACCCTGACCTGGAACCCTCAGGAGAGGACTAAGCGAGGACGACCACGGAGCACAGGAGGAGCCCTGAAGGCTGAGGTCAAGCAGACCAGTCTCACCTGGAGGGAGCTGGAGATCACCCAGAACAGAAGATCATGACGGGGAGTTGCTGTTGACCTCGGCCGCAAGGCTAACTAACAAACAGATGGTAACTAGTTACAGTAACTCATTTACTTTAACTTGAGTTAACTTGGGGGAAAAATACTGTATATTTCTTCCTTTATATGTTCAGTGAAGAAGACCTATATTAAAAAACAAATATGCCCAGACACAACGGACTGTTTTTATCTTTTTGTTGTTTTTCTTTTTTTATTTAGCATGTTTGTATCATGTATGGATTCAAGATAATATGAGAAAAAGTCCGTAAATGCTCTAAGTAATTCTAATAATTTCTGTTTTATGGTAAAAACCTGAAAATAGAAGATTTGCCACAATGATTGTGTATTTTTACTTAATTTCTTTAGTTTAGTCAATAAATAGAAGATGTTCAAACTTCAACTGCAGTCCATTTTGATATATCTTTTTCCAGCTTTCTCCTTCTCCTTTAAATTATTATTAAGTTGAAAATGTTTTTCTTCTTTAGTGATTTAATTTGCCGTGATGCAAATCTTTCTTGAGACTCCATTTTCTTTTTTCTCGACCACCTTTAGAATTTTCAAAAAATAATCAGAATTCAAGAGTCCAAATTTAGAGAAAAATCTCTCAATTCTGAGGTTAAAGTGAATCTGAAACAAAAACGTGAATTAGAAAAAAGTCAGAATTTCTAAACACGTTTTTTTGCCCTCCTTGGGCCAAATCCTCTGTATTTTACAAAAGGATTTCATGTTTAATTTTTTTGTAAAGTTCACCTGTTAGGAGAAACTTTATCTTTAAAATAGAAAGTTGCATTGCCTGCCAATGTGAATGCTTTTTGCTGAGAGTCGTCACTGATGATTGTTGAAGTTTTTCGCTGAAAATGGTGATGCCGTTCACTTTAATTGCTGAAGGGATTTGCTGAAAATGCAAAAACTATTTGCAAAAAGTTACATTTGCAGAAACTTAAACAACTATAAAGAAGCTCTGAAGTTGACCTAAATTTCTGAAAAAATTGTCTTAAAATTGCTTAAAAATCCTCAATCCATGCCGACTTTGCAAAAATATTTAGTGTGTTGCTTAGATTTGAGCTAAACTCCAAATTAGCCCAAAAAACGTAGTAGATGACAGATTAGCCAAAAAAGCTAGCTCCTTGCTTAAATGATCGCTTAACTCCAACATAGCTTAAA
>NW_023416929.1:122587-131130 GCF_002922805.2 Oryzias melastigma | reverse complement strand
GCGGCCCGGCCTCAACTAGATTCCGCCTCCAGCGGCCCCCGGCTGATTTGAGCTTGAGACCCCTGCTTTAATTGCTGAAGGGATTTGCTGAAAATGCAGAAACTATTTGCAAAATGTTACATTTGCAGAAAGTTAAACAACTATAAAGGAGGGCTGAAGTTGTCCTAAATTTCTGAGAAATTTGTGGTAAAATTGCTTAAAAATTCTCAATCCATGCCGACTTTGCAAAAATATTTGGTGTGTTGCTTAAATTTGAGCTAAACTCCAAATTAGCCCAAAAAACGTAGTAGATGACAGATTAGCCAAAGAAGCTAGCTCGTTGCTTTAATACTAGCTTAAAATTCCTCAGTAAAACAATTTAGCCAAAAACACTAACATGTTGCTAAAATATTATCTAGACTCCATTTTTTTTTCATTCCTATAAAAGATGAAAACATAATCCATGAATGTATTTAAAGTCTTGTTGCTGATCTACTTAAAATACTGAATTTGACGATTTTCTTTCTAATTTCCTTTGGAGCATATTTTCCTCAATATTTCAAAAACTATAACATTTATAAATACCAAAAATACCAGCAGTAATGTCCTGAACGAGCTGAACGTTTTGATACCAAGATTGCTAAAATGCTGAAAGTGTGATTGAGTTTTTACGTGCTGAGAAATGTAGGAAAAGGATCAGGAGGATCACTATAGTGTGAATGTTTATGAAGCAATCACACGATTAATTCATTCTCTTTTGTTTTATTTTATATTAGCTATTTTTGCATGATTATTTGAAGGAATAAATTTAATCAATTAATATTTGTTTGATTTATAATACAGACTGTAATACAAAAACAAATAATTTGTTTATTTCTTTACCTAAATTTCTTTTTACAACATTGAGTTTATATTTTTCCACAAATTAAATAAAAAATACACTTTTTATCCGTTTTGCTGTATATAACCATTTTACCATCAACCTTTCTGTGTAAAGAAAAGGAAGACTCAAAAGTCAAGAGTCACAACTTTGGATTTAACTCCAAACTTTTGTCCACTTTTCTGAGTTTGCAGACAAAAGACCATCAAGTGATTCCTAAAACAATGAGCTTTGTCCCAGCCGAGTAAACATCGACTGTCCTCCAATCTCTCAACAACAACAGGTGTTGAAGAGAGTTTAAACCAGAGACGGAAGGCAGCAAAGAAACTGGATGTAAAGCAGACCCTCCTCAGTGTCTGTCAGGGGTCCAGACGACCCAGCAGGTTCATTTGAAGCATTGATCCTTGTTGTCAGTGTGCTCATCACTTACAGATCACGGATCCCATGATTGAGGCTGCTGTTCTTGAAGCCGAGCAGTAGAATCCGGTGGGTCCAGTCCAAGGGAGTCCAGCAGGAAAACATAAACCAGAATGCCCACAGAACACGGAGGATCTGTCCTCAGGATCCTGTGGTTTTCCTTAATGCCTCTGGACTAGCCGAGCACAAACCCTCCCCTTAGGTCAGCCGGTGGGGGGGTGTGGGTGGGTGTTCCCATCAGAGCGGGGCTCTGAGTCGCTGCCTGCTGGTTTGTGACTGACCCAACGGACAGAGACAGACTGAAGTTTGGACAGAGGCTTGGTTTCACTCTTACACCTCGAATGTGATTAAAGTGACGTTTATCGTCTGGTTCTGTGGTAGACTGTTTTTCCTTTTCTCACTCTCCATCTGTGAAGCCTCATGTTCCACCTGTGAGCCACAGTAATTCTCTTCTCTGCCACTTCAGTCCTATCAGTTTAAAGTTGGAATAGTTTTGCCTTTCTCCTGTGATCCTGCTGTTTCCACCGCTCAGTGTTGTCTAAATGCTTTGAGTTGGACCTCAGGATACAGGACTGACACTCTTTCTTCTGCCTCAGCACGAGCCACTGCGGAAGTTTGGGTTTCCTCCCCGTCTGATGACGTCAGTCCTCCGTCTTCTTTAGGGGCCTTTGTTCCTTCACGGTGTTTTGGGTGTGAATGTTTGTGATTGTCTTTAAGACCCACTCCACAGAACATGGTGTTTTTAACATGTTCTTCTGGCATTTTCTGGTGATGTAGACAAATATTAAGGCTTGTCAAAATGTACAGTGTGAGTTTATGTATAATTATTGTGCATATTCTACTCAAAAATGATCAACTGTGAGCAGAAACCTTACAAGGACAAAACGATACTTAAAAAAAGGTTTCTTCTGCCCACCCCCTTTCAAGCTATGACAGAGTTATTTCTGCAAACGGAGAGTCTAATTTCACTTTCTATTATGGTGACATCATTTTGTCGGTCAGTATGATTGGAACATAAACGCTGCTTTGAATTTAACGTTTGCATATCTTTATTTGGTCATTTTTTGTTATGAAATGAATGTATTTCTTATTTTGTTTCTGTTTTAAATACATCTAAATCTATATTAAGAAAATAACATTCAAAATAAAATTTCTGACTATTTTTAAATTCAAATGGTGGTGTATCAGGAGCAGACAAGAAAATGCTGTTGGAAAAAGCTTGTAGTAGTAATGTAGGTGCTATGATGGGCAGGACACAGTCTCCCTGCTCCGCTCCATTCTGATCAACCACTTACAGACTAACAGATCCATGAACGTCTTTGTTTTCCTCATCTGAGCTGGAATCTGGAGCACAGCTGTGTGACTGGATAGAAATGATATTGGTCAGTATTTCTTATTGCACTGCTAATGTTCGCTTGGGGTTGCGGCTGTAAGCTAGTGGGAGAGAGTAAAAAAAAGGGATGATGGGATATCAATGGAGGCTAACTTCCACACCAACAGTCCCGCCCACATCCCAGAGGGGAATTTCTAATTAAGTCCTGCCGCTCTGCAGAAACTGTCCTGGAAACCACACAGGTTTTAAAACTGTGTTTAAAAAGAGCATAATCATAATTACATTTTTAAAATATATTTTAATAGAGAGTAAAATATTGAAAGTTATTTAAGGTTTAAGTTGATTTATTCTGGAATAATATTACTGACTGTATAATTCATAATTATGTTAAAAAGTTACAGTTTTAAAAATTAAAAAAATCTGCTATCTTTTTGGACTATTTTATTATTTACCAAGATTTTTTTAGGCTTTTTTGGAGTTTAGCTAAAATTCCAGCTACATGCTAACTGTTTTTTAGTTAGCGTGTAGTTTTTTTTTTTTTTAGGCTAATTTGGCATTTAGCTAATATTTTAACTGGCTATCAGCTTCAGCGTTTTCAGCCATCAGCCTTAGTGATTTTAGTTATCAATTTCAGCATCTTCAGCAGCCAAATTCAGCTCACAGCATTCACAGTAACATTATCACAGGTAATACTATATATCTAGTTCATAATTATGTTAAAAAGTTACAGTTTTAAAGTTTTAAAAATGTAGTTTTGAGGGTTCAATAAATATTTATCTTATTCGATCTGCAGCCCAAGGTGTGTTTTGGATTGTGGCCCCTCGTACGATCGAGTTCGACCCCCTGATTTAGACCCATTGACCAGCTATGACTCCGGTGACATGAACTACTGAACGTTCACTGAACAAATCTGAGCCACAAAAAATTCTTACTGATCAAATGAGTGTTGGCCTGGACTTCTTCCACTTTGACTAAAGAAACAACATTCATCAATACCAGCACGTCATTTGCTATCGATATTTTAAGCAGACAGCCTTTGTCGATTGATTTGCAGAAGTCTTTTTGCTTTCTGCTGCGGTCCACGCTGCTGAATGACCTAAAACTGCCAACCATATTTTTCTTTTGTTAGCTCTGTGTTGGTCACCGGTCTGCTTAACCCGGTTTGCTTGATCTGCTCAGAGCTGAGCCTCTTACATTTAATTCAGTGAGTAAATTGGGCCAGAGTGTGGAATCAGCGGCCAGCTGAATCGGAGAATTTCACCCATTGTTCACCTCTGCTGCAGACAGAAGCCCAGAAAAATACTTTCCAAAAAGGATATGCTGGCCCACCAGTGATGATCCGGACGGAGAAAAGCAAGTCAAGAGAACACAGCTTTGACATCATCTCAACAAAGACTGGAAGCTGTTTGGGGATCTGGCAGTCAACACTGGGGAAGCTCTGAACAATACAGCAGAGCGGAAACACTTGTCAGGAGATAACACTGCAGATCACAATGGATGTTTACAGCTAGGTGGCGACAGCGTGAACCACTGAAAGATGTATATAGACATATTTACTTGAAATGTTTACAAAGTACTTCAGACTGAAGAAAAATTACAGACAATGCTGGCATTATTTTTGGAATGATTTACATGAGGAGTTACAACAAGCAACCGCTCCCTCTGCTGTCTGAGAAGAAGTGTGCAAGCAGAGAGGATCCCAGACGTGGAAATGAAGTTATTTCAAGTTTAACAGTTTAACCCTGTAACACCGGAGCTCCAGTGTTGATGTTCTTTGATTTACTGTAACTTTTCAACCGTTAACATGATTATTCCAGTAGAATCTGAAGGAGAAAAGCAGCGTTTCTCCTTCAGATTCTACTGGAATAATCATGTTAATGCTTGAAAAGTTACAGTATGTTAAAGTCCTCCAATGACAATTTTTTTTTAATTTGTTTTAATTTTGATTATGACCTTTAGAACCAAAATCTCACGACCTAAATGTCTTAAAAAGCCATTTTTCATGTTGATCTGAAGCCTCAATTTCCAAAATCTCCTCTGAGGGGGCGTGGCTTTATGTAACTCGGCCCCTGATCCCCCTCTCTGATTATGATAGCTCTGTGTCTCTCTAGCATAAATCTTCACCACTGCTACATAAAAACATCCATCAATCTGGGTAATGTCCAGCCGTATGGTTCTGATCCGGATGTCAGCTGGACGAGGAAGTGAAGATCTTCATGGACAGAACTTCCTCCAAAATCCTGATTCTTTCTCCTTCCAGTTCACCAAAGACTCTTTTAGCTAATTCTCCAATGTTTATTGACTGTGATCAATACATTCAATCATTGGTTTCTCAGAGTTCTTGATAAAATAATCAAAGCTAACATCAAAATGCTCTTTCATTGATTTACAATCCTTTCCAACTGCGGTCAAATGAGCCGCCGTTCACATTTCCGTGGTCACATCAAGAAGCTCCGTGGAGTCTGGTGGAGATTTTCCAGCGTTCTCAGTCCTGCTACCGTAAGTATTGGATGAAACTCACACCAAAAATCCAGTGATGCTGATTTGACCACAGAAATGTGAACGGCGGCTCATTTGACTGCAGTCAATGTGAAGATACCATCTTCTCTTCTCCAGAACCTGAACTAGACACTAGGAACAGATGAGGGTTTAGTGCATGTGCAGCAGAGCTGTTGATGGAAAGAAGATCATTCATTCAAACAGAGTCTGTCCAAGACAGTTTGATTGATTTAAAAGGAGAAATACTCGGAAATGAAAAATTATTTCTTATTGCATCATCAGAATTTGTAGCTATTAATTTTAGCATCTTCAGCAGCCAAATTCATTTTACAGCATTCACACTAGCATTAACACAGGTAATGCTATATATCTAGTTCATATTTATGTTAAAGTAACATTTTTAAGTTTTAAAATGTAGCTTTAGAGTGTTCTATAAGTATTTATCCTGTTTGACCTAAGATGAATTTTGGAATTGGGTCCCTTGTGTGATTGAGTTTGACATCCCTGATTTACTGCATGTAAATGACAGAAGTAAAGATAAAATAACGATTCTTAGCAAGAAACACAATAATGAAAAAAAAATGATAATTTATAGCAAAGTAGTTTAGCAAATATTGGAGGGAAACTGTTTAGTGAGCCTGGCTTGGTTGCCATAGCAACATTTTTCCCTGCTTCCCTGCCACTTCACACCCCCACCCCAGCCTGCCTAATGTGCAGCACAGGCTGAGCAGCAATGGAGGATGCTACTGTATGTGACCGTCTCCAGCATGGCACATTAACCTACTTCCTTTGAGGCAGAACATTCCCCGGATGAAGACGACAAAGAGGAAGAAGAGGAAGAGGAAGAGAGGCTAATAGAAATTAAAGCTTTGGACAAACAAGACTATGAGGAGAAAATAATAAAATGAAGGTCAATGAATCTAGAAAAAATGTACATGTGGCTTTAAATGAAAATAGAAATATTGTTTAGTCTTTGGTTCTATATAAGTCGTAATTTGAGTTTTGATCATTTATTCCACATATTTAACGCTGTGATTGCTGCTACGCCATAGCAGGATGATCTCACTCCTCCCTTCAGCCTCTCGATACCTTCCCTGTCATCTGTCATGCTTTACAACCTCAAAGCACATCCTCCACCAACAGCAGCCGCCAGATAGAACAGATTTTCTGCATTTTATTTCAGCACAGCCTCTATGATGGCTTCTCAAACAAATCAGGTGAAGGTGGTTCTATGTTCTGGTGAACGAGCGACAGAGGAGATTCTCCATGACTTACCGACATGTGTGATGACACACTGCACTCGCTGCAGCAGCTCCTGAACCGACATCTCGTCCTCCTTCAGCCAGCACAGCATCTCAGGGTGTGGGAGGCTCCAGTCTCCTCTGGCTCCGCCTCCTATCGCCAGCCCTCCACCACTTACTGCTAATTCAATTCTCTCTTTGTCTGTGCAGCTCACTAATGTTTACTTTTCACAGTCCTCTTTAATCATGTAATTTACTATCCAGTTCAGAAAAATATTAAAAAAATAGAAATTATTACAATAACCATCAGACAAAAGCTCTAAAAAAACTGTTTGATAACAGCACCAAGAAACCCAACCGACTAACACAAAACAACAAATGTCCTACCAGTCATCAAGGAGCTGTTATCCTGGGATTTATGTGAAAAGATGAGCCAGAATCGACAGTCCATCAAGACCAAAGATGCAAAAATATGATCATTATCTGCACATCTCTTCAGGCTGATCCATAGCTCCAAGTCAAAAGCACACAAAGCATCCCAAAGAAAGGAGGGAGAAACATGGGGGGGCCACCGGTGCTCTCATTCAGGCTGAAATTCTGCTTCTTGATGCTCTCCTCTCTGAAAAAAGAAGCTGAGTCACAGAAACAGACCTCATCAGACAGCTGCTGTACCTGCCTGCAGGGGGAGGGAAAGCACTGTGGATGGGTGGGGTCCAGAAGAGAAACCCTGGAGACTGGAGACAGGCGGCACATGGACCGGAATTTGTTAAATGTGCTTTCTTTCTTTCTTTACAGCTGAGGGATTTGTATGATGTCATGCTGACCATGTGTCTCTTTAAGATGACGCTTGTTCAGCTTCTTTCTGCTGCTGCTGCTTCAGCCTTTGCTGCTTCTCTGATGCTGGGTATGGATTTACCTGCAGGAGGACTCTCTGATCCTCTGATCCAGCTCCAGGTTTTGTCAGATGCTAACAATGGAGTAGCTGAAGCCTCTGGGGATGAGATCACTGCAGCACTGACAGCAATTAGCTTCAGACATCTGCTGCCTCCTCCTTTCCCCTCAGCCAGAGCCCATCTCTGTGGCATTCACTACGCTAAACACTGAGAAGTGGAAATAAGACAAAACTTCTACTTATTGTGAAAATATTTTCTCATGTTTAGCAATAGCATCTCAATTTACATGTAGCATTCTTTTATTTTATTTTTTGGGGCCTTTTGACACAATTTTGAATGATCAGACATCAGTTGTTTTATTGTCTTAAACTGTTTCATCACATGTGGGGAAAAAGTTGTTCAAATACAAAGTTTTTTCTTTCTCGTTTAATTTCTATTTTCTTTCTTAAATTGATTTCAATTAAACCAACTTAAAAAAAAATAGTGACACACTAACAAATTAGTTTTTAGGTTAAAAAACAAAAAACTTTTTTTTATTTAGTAGGGAAAGATGAAAAAGGAAGAGAAAATTGGAGGAAAGAAAATGAGCAGGAAATAGCCATTAATATATATTGTACATCTGTATAAATAAATAAAACACCTGTGATGTCAATTAAAGGACACACCTGAGTTAATCATGTCACTCTGGTCAAATAGTTTTCAATCTTTTATTGAGGTACCATCATTTTTGTCCAGGCCTGTTTCATTAGTTTGTTTTTTAAAATAATTATGTTAATCAACAATTCAAAATTGATGGCTGATTTTGATTGTTTAATTTTCAAAAATGTTTTATTTATTGTTACTTTTGTAAGTTTCAAGTGATTTCAGTGAGAATTGTGGGTTTGTCCTTCTTTAACTGAGGGGTACCAACACTGAGTTAAAAGATCAAGAATTACGTACGCACAAATCAGAGTGAGTCTGTTTTCTCTCCACAGAAAACAACATCCAGAAGGAGCATCAAGCATTTTGTCAACTCCAAACACCAAGTTAATATTCAATCGAAGTGCTGTTTAAAGTGTTCGTATTGGACTTGCTTTATTTATTTTCATTTTGAGTCTTTTTGAGTTTTTGTAACAAAGTTGATGTTAACATTTTCAAAGCAGTTTAGAAACATCTCTTCTTGCAGGTAAAAACGGAATCCTAATATGAACATTGTAATAATAGATATGATGAAAATAAACAAAATGGTTTTCATGTCAATGTTGTGTATTTATTACAAACTTAGCATGAATACATCTTTCATCAAAAACAAAGAAACAGTT
>NW_023416929.1:92403-122541 GCF_002922805.2 Oryzias melastigma | reverse complement strand
TCACATTTATAATCAGCATTTACTCGGCATACCTGTCAGTAACATTTATTAGATGAAGCAAATGCATCTGGAAAAGTCTGTTTGTGGTTAACTTCAGTACCAACAAGAGTCCTGTCCGGTAGAGTCTGTCCTCGTTGCTGCTCAGCATCACGTCTGTAGAGAACAGGTCCTCTCCAGGTGAAGATACCTCGGTAACAACCTCAGCTCCTGCTCACACATGCTCCCAGCATCCTCAGCACTGGAGCCCAGCTCCACTGAAATCCCTGAAAGAAAACCACCAGCAGTCAGTAGTCTTTAATTCAGGAAAACTCCTGCTCAGTACATGAGGAATAAACGGGTGATATCAGAAATGCATTAGGGAGGGGTCAAAACACTCAAACAATCAAGAGTAAAACACATTATTTCAGTCAAACACTGGTATTCTACCACCAGGTAGGATGAGGTACTGAAAAAGAGAAAAGTTAGAAATGAGAGAGAAACAATATTGGGACATTAAAATAAAGAAAAGAAATCAAAAAGAGAAAAGACAAATAACAATTGGGAGAAAAAATGAGCATACATAAACAAGATAAAGATACGTAACAGTGAAAGATAAAAGAGGAAAGAAGGAGACGAGATTTTTAAAACAAAAAAAGAGAAAAGAGCTACGGGATCGGAAATGACGAATGTTCGGAGCATCTGATTGGAAGATTAGTAGCGGAAGTGACGTTCCAGGACGGAGCGGGAAACAGCGGCGCTGTGGAGCTGTGTGGTGGTTGTGGAAGCAGCTTTTCATAAAGAGAGTTGTCATTTCTCGTTGGCGTTTGGATCTCTCCATTGAGACGTTCTCGTAAGTTCATGTATGTGCAGCTGCACGAAGAAAAAACTAGACCTTTTCGTTAGCTAAAAGAGCGCGCGCGGTTTATGCTACCAGCTAGCTTCGATGAGCAGTTGTTGATGTTTGTGCTAAACGTGTGTGACGTGAAGCTGGGAGAACATTTTAATGTGGAAATTCAACAATCCAGCAAATTACTATTAAACCTTCAGCCTGATGGTAACAATGAAAGATGATGTTAAATTTATATGTATGTTTTAATCATATATAATTAACCATTCTACCTTATTTAAGTGAATTCTGCTGGTTTACAGAAAAATATTATTTTGTTTATAAAGTTATAAAGTTAAATGCATTTGTCATTTTTGGAGTTGTATTTTTTTTTAATTAAATCTAAATTTCATTATTTTAACAAGTCCAGCTATAATGGCTTCTGTGAAAGGTGATTCATAATATTATTAATATTTTTTCTTAATCATTCTGGAACTTTAGCTTTATAAGAATAAAATTATATTGTAAACTCCCTGAAGCATTTAACCTTAAAAAATGCTGTTTAATGTTGACTGACAAAAACAGTCACATTATGTATTTCTCTACGTGTCACCTCTAAGCTTATTGTGCTGCTTTGTTGTTCATATTTCTTTGGTTTCTGGCTCATCTGTCATCTCTTCCTTGATTTCAAAGGAGCCATGCAGGCTTTTTTCAAACCAGCTGGTGTCAGCAAACCTCTGAAGGATAAAGGGCCGTCTGGGCCCAGTGCAGAGAAGAAAGCAAAGTCTGTTCCTTGGGTAGAAAAATAGTAAGTCTTAGTTCCAAAAATGAACATTCCATACACTAACACACCTCGCTACACAAATGTTACTGTTGTAATGACAAATACAGACATTAACTCTTTTGATCACATGTCAAAGTCAAGGCCCGGGGGCCGGATTCGGCCCTCCAGATCATTTTATTTTATTGTTATTAATGACCCGATGTTATCTTGCACTCATTTCTAACTTATATAATATTGACAAAATATATTTTTATGGAGAGTTATTTGAAGTTTAAGTTGATTAATTGTGAAATAATCTTTGTGTCTTTTTATTTTTCATAATTATGTTAAAAAGTTATGGTTTTTGGACTATTATGGCATTTGCTAAGATTTTTATATGCTAATTTTGAGTTTAGCTAATATTTCAGCTACATGCTAGCTGTTTTGGCTTATTTAGGCTGTTATTCCTGGGCATCGCCTACATCACCATGGGCTCCATCTGCTTCTTCCTGGGCGTGTTCCTGCTCATCATCCACCACAAATATAAAAAGTATTTTTTTGGCTATTTTGAAATTTAGTTTTTTTTTCCTGCTACATGTTTTGGCCAACTTAAGTTTTTTCTTTTTGGGGCTAACTTGGAGTAATATAAAAGTTATCTGTTTCAGCATTTTTAACTATCAATTTTAGCAACTTCAGCAGTCAAATTTAGCTTACAGCATTCACACTAGCATTATTGCGGTTTGAAAGTTTTAAAAATGTAGTTTTAGAGTGTTCAATAAATGTTTATCCTGTTCGGCTCGTGAACTAAGGTGTGTTTTGGTCCTTGTGCGATTGAGTTTGACACCCCTGCTTTAGGTGGTAGTTTTCGTCAAGCAACATGGAAAACAGTTATAGTTAGTGAATCAACTCTAAGATAGTTTAAAAGGCTTCAAAAACTTAATCTTTCTCCCTGTTTTGTCATTATTTAGCCAAAAAAGCAGAAATGTTGAGTTAAGCTGTTGGCTTTTTTAAAACGATGACTCTGTCTGATATCAGTTCCTGTTTCACTCATTTTACTGACTTTATGTAGGATCATTTATTTCACTGAGACAATGCATATTTGTTGATATCCATGGGATAGAATAGGCATTCTGACAAAGAATAGCAAAAGAGAGCATGTGAAATAACTCCTTGAAAATTGACATCTGCGTTGTTTTGTTTTCTCAGATTTAATTTCATTTACAGAAGTGTCATCATAGAGATGTGGAGCAGGTTACATGTTAACTTAGGAAACGCTCCACTAATAGCAGAAGCTGCATCGCGTTTAATGAACAAACTCTGAGTTACTTTACTTCTTGTATTTTTTTTCCAGCAGACCAAAATGCGTGGATGAGGTGGCCTTCCAGGAGGAGGTGGTGGCGGTGCTGAAGAAATCTCTAGAAGGAGCAGATGTTAGTATCAGAGCTTTGAAGTCTCACATGCAGAGAACTGAGCTGTGTGTTTCTTTTCTTTATATGAACTTTGAGGTCATCACTGTTTTAGATGTAACTAGTGTGACCTGGTATCTTGTTGTTGCATGTGTTTTGACACAGGGATGTAAACTCACAATAATAACCGTTTTAAACACAAGGTTTGAGACTTTAACAGCTGACTGTGAATGAGTCAGATGTGTGAGCATGATTTATTAAGTGTTACTATTCTAGAGCTGAAATGACCTTTAGAATTCTGATGCTAACTTCATTCTAGTGTGTGTTGTTGGAACGTCTCTCATATCTAAAGTGGAACCTGGTGCTGTTTCTCTATCAAATACTCAGCAAAACCCTTAATCAGCTGAGTCATCTTCTATTAGATGAGAACTTACTTTTTAAGCTTTAGAAAAGCCGAGCATCTTACCTGAGTTTTATTGTGATTGCAGCTTCCTAACTTGCTCTTCTATGGCCCACCTGGAACAGGAAAGACTTCCACGATACTAGCAGCTGCTAGAGAACTTTATGGGTGAGGAAACCACTTCAAACTTCTCTTAAGTTCTTAGAATCATTAGATTTTGTTTTAGCTTTGATTTTTTTCTCCCCACATTCTCTTTGTAACATTCCACGTTCTCTTTTACTGTCTACTTTAGGCCGGAGCTGTACCGGCAGAGAGTGCTGGAGCTGAACGCCTCGGATGAGCGAGGCATCCAGGTCATCAGAGAGAAAGTGAAAACCTTTGCTCAGCTCACCGTGTCAGGAACCCGTCCAGAGTGAGCTGATTTCAGATAAATATACATATAGACGCCATGCAGAGACGTCACACACACGCCGATGTCCACCTTTTTAGCAGTCCAGCACTCGTCATCTGACAGATAATATCAGCTGCTTTAGTGTAGAGAAACATCCAGCAAATGTCATCCTGGTCTACATGCGTTACTGGTGGTTGTCGCGAGAGGAAAAACTCAGATTTCAAGCCTCTCATTTTACCATTTTCTGTGAGATGAAGTCAGAAAACGACAATGGATCACTGAAGGGTGTCGGCCTACAGATACCAGCTCACTCTGTAGTGAACACTTTGTCAGGTCGGCCCGTGGTTACATGTCCTGATCAGGTTTTTTTTGGGCCTGATCCGATTCCGAGTCATTCGATTTTGTGTATTTGCGATACAGAGTCCCAATCCAATACTTTTGTAACACATTTAAAACATGAACAAATTGAATTAACGTATTTCAGATCTGGGCTCCGCTCAGCTCCAAAGCCACGCCCCCTCAGAGAAGATTTTGAAGGCGGAGGCTTCAGATCAACAGGAATAATGGCTGTTTAAGACATTCAGGTTGTGGGATTTTGGTTAAAAACTTCATAATCATAATCAAAACATTGCTGAGAATGTTTTTTTTAATTAAAAATTGCCATAGGAGACTTTCACAATATTCCAACACTTTATGATCATATTATGTTACATGTTGGTGCAAAGCTGACATGAAAAGCCTCTTTTCTCCACGTTGAAATGAGCCATTGCATGTTGATTGCGTAAATAGTCTTAGGAGTTACGATGTGTCAAAGAGCACATGTTGTTTAGATGTCATTGGTAACATCTCCTGTGGTAAAAGGTTACCGTTCTATGGCTATTAAAAGCATTTCAAAAACAAGATGGGACATTTTAGGAAAGCTGTAGACTTGGACTCGAGTACAGAATTTTTTCCAAAGCTGTTTGTTGTTTTTTCCTGTCGTGGATGTTGATGTTTTTTGGTTTAAAGTAATGCTGCCACAAACGATTATTTTAATAGTCAACTAATCGCCCATTATTTTTTTCCCGATTAATCGACTAATGGGGTCATGCGCAAAGTGGATGTACATTGTTAGCCTAAATTATTAGCTTTAAACAAACTAAAAACTGGATATATAGCAATACCTGTGATAATGTTAGTGTGAATGCTTTAAACAGAATTTGGCTGCTGAAGATGCTAGTGCTGATAGCTGAAGATGCTGAAATTAATGACTAAAAACACTGAAGCTGAATCCTGAAAATGCTGAAGTTGATAGCCAGCTAAAATATTAGTTAAATGCCAAATTAGCCTAAAAAACAAAAAATCCTAAATTAGCCAAAACAGCTAGCATGTAGCTGAAATATTAGCTAAACTCCAAAATAGCCTAAAAAACCTTAATAAATCCCAAAATAGTCAAAAAAGTTAGCATAATGCCATTATAACTTTCTGATTTACTACACTCTGACTCAATATAATATAAAGTAACGACTAATCAACTATTAAATTGGTCGTCGACTGTTTTAATAGTCGATTAGTCGTCTATTAATTGACTAATCGTGGGATCCGTAGTTTAAAGTAGATACGTTCTAGCTAAAAGGCTCTTTATCCTGGTAGAATGCAGCAACAACTGACATCTCTCAGCAGCCGATCACATGGACTTAGTTCTTGTAGACATGCTAAAGACATTCAAAATAAAAGAGATGAAAATATTTTTTTAAGAAATGGATTTAACCAGAGAGGAATGTAGGAAATGGGACGTCCCACATCTGTTCTTGTTTAGGTAACGCTGAGATCAACCTTCCATCTTCCTGTGTTCGCAGCGGAAAGCTGTGTCCTCCTTTTAAGATCATCATTCTGGACGAGGCGGACTCCATGACGGCGCCGGCGCAGGCCGCTCTAAGGCGGACTATGGAGAAGGAGTCTCGAACAACCCGCTTCTGTCTCATCTGTAACTACATCAGCAGGTCCCCTGACTCCGCCCCCTAAAGGCTTGAAGGTGACCTCTGACTTGGATCCTGACGGCGTCTGTCTGTGTTCTGTAGGATTATTGAGCCCCTAACATCCAGATGTTCCAAGTTTCGGTTCAAACCTTTGGCCAATCACATCCAAGAAGAGCGGCTGCTGGAGATCTGTGAGAAGGAGAACCTCAAATACACCAAAGAGGTAGAGCACAAGCCACTCTGGAACCATTTATGATCTAATCCTTCTGCTCTTTGTGTTCTGATTGAATTTTCAACATCAGCTACTGGATTACCACCTAAGAACGAAAGTAGTGGTGTTTTTGATAAAAAACACAAAGAAACGTGTTGGAGTCAAAGTAACGCTCCATTTTTAAGCCCATTTTTACCATTATGGTTGCATTCATATTTGTGACAACTGGATCATTTTTCTGTGAACTTCATGTTTAATTTTTAACTGAGCAGATCCTCCAGGATTTCGAATGTTGCAATTGGAACTATTAATGTAAATTCAAGCAATCCCCGCGATTTTTTGCACACCCTGCAACTTAACAATTTCACTTCATCTGCCGCGACAACAGTCATGATGACGACGCAGCTTCACGACTGTTTCCCACTGACTTCCTCCCAGGATCTCTTTTTTATTAACTCTCTTTGCCTTTTTTCTCTGCAAGCTGCGCGTGAACGGTCATTACACACGTGTTTGCGCCGAGCACGGACAGAGCGGTCCGTCACATGCGGAGCACAACATGAACTGAGTATGAGAAAAAGACGGAGTGACTCTTGGAAAAGAAGCAAAATCTGGAACCATTTGACTTTAACTCAGGGCTCTCAAACTGGCGGCCCGCGGGCCACAAGTTGATATTTTGTGGCCCCCATCTTAATGTGAAAGTTCAATGTCTACTAAACAATATCTTCTGCATGTCCACGCTTCTCTGGTGATAGCTTTGTGTTTACTTTGTGATCTTTCAGCTTTATGCTCAAAACTTTACATTTGCTATTGTTGTTGGATCTGGTCGTCAGAAAAGTCCTTAGCAACAGTTGCTAGCGACATTAGCTCCTGTTGTTTCACAGAAGATATTGTTTAGTAGTACATAGACATGAACAAATGTTCAATAAACTTGTTCAGTAGACAGACAGTGGACGCAAACACATAATTTTGGCTCAAATGGAACCCCACACTGCATGAACATCACATTGAAGCCAGACGCCCTCGTTGGCGTTTGGCGTGAAGGTAGCTTTCTCTTCCCATTGCTCCTGCAGTCATGCTGCTCCTGCAGTTGCAGTGGTTAGTGAAGTCCTTTGATTCTGTCTTGGCACAGCTGATAACTTTTGTGTTTCACCTCAGAGTATTGCAGCACTGGTGCAGGTGTCTGAGGGAGACCTGCGGAAGGCCATCACATTCCTGCAGAGCGCCGCTCGGCTCAACGTGGACAAGGAGATCACCGATAAAGCTATCGTTGAGATAGCAGGGGTATGTCATTCTGCTGCCTGATGAGTGGATGCTTTTGTGTTGTCTCCTCGAGGTTTCATTGATTCAGCAAAAACAGCAGAGAAGTCTGTACCCGCTACACCTGAAGGAGTCATCAGTGGACAGGCTCTAGATTCTGTCATTACACAGGTAGAAACAGCTCAGCTCCTATAACATACATCATTAGTGAAATAAACTAGAAAGACCTCTGTGGACAATAGACTCCAAAAACAAGTCGGACAGGGAACTGTTTCAGTTTCAATTTATTTCTTTTCATTTGCATAAAACAACTTTAATTTCATCAGAGAGGAAGAAAGAAATGCTTGTTTATTGGCTGATTAGGAAAAAAAAAACTGTGACCCAGAAATGGAAGTTTGATCTGAATTGTGAGTTAAGTGAATCATTGCATCTCTAGTATGTATCCTGCCGATTGAACGGGGACCAGAATTTAAGCGTGTAAAGTTGTAAATGTGAAGCCAGAGTGTGGCGTTATTGGTCTGCAAAAATAAATCATTTAGATTCATTTTTAAAGTATTCATAATAAAGTATTGATTCCTTTTGTTGACAGCTGAAATTGTGAGCTGTACAGCCTTCACAAACTGCTTCTGGGTATAACTCCTAGAAAAGGAATTCAAACAGTCATTATGTGTTTGCTTCATTTTCCATTTTAAAACATTTGGAACACAAAAAAGTAGTTTATTTTAAATGAATAAATAAAATCTATAAATAAATAAAGCAGTCCTTTTCCCCCTTTTCATTTTAATTTTTTAAAGCGAATGATACGCGGGTATTTCAGTGTCTTTTCCCTTCAATGTTGAGTTTTACATGAGCGCACAGGAGAAGCTCCACGAGCGCACAGTCCTCCACGAGGGGGTGGAACTAGTTTTAGGAGCGTAAGAATACTTCCCCAGGTGAGCAGGAGAGGACACAGGAGTGGAAGAATACCCCCACCAGCGCAGAGAACAGGTTACACGAGCGGAGAAGAGGTCTCACCAGCGCGGAGAACAGGTTTCACGGGCGCGGAAAAGAGGTTTCACGGGCGCGGAAAAGAGGTTTCACGGGCGCGGAAAAGAGGTTTCACGGGCGCGGAGAAGTTTTCGCGAGCGCACAGGAGTAGAGGAGCAGGCGTGGAGCCTGTCCTGCGCCCATGGAACATTCCTTGTGTGTGGAGTATGTTCATTGTGAGCGTGGAGTTTGATATACGCTCGTTGGAGAGTTTTTGGGCAGATTTAACTCCATACCGGAGGAGATGGTTTCTCTCCAGCCATAAACCACACACCACCAGCTGCTCTGAGGATGGATGTGTCATTAAAAAGTCTCAGCCTCTCTTCTCAGGAACCCCTTTTTGTCCAGTCACTTGACAGGTGAATCTTCTCTTTCCAGGTGGTTCCTTCCAAAATGATCGAGGGCTTGCTGCAGACATGTTTCAAGGGGACGTTTGAGAGACTGGAGGTAACAGTCAGGGTAGGTGTCCACATCTTCATCCCGTTGTTGTGTCCCAGTGAACTGCCAGTGAGTTACTCTCATGGTCGGTGCTGCTTGTCCTCATGAGCTGAACGTGTCTTCATCAGAACCTGGTGAATGAAGGCTATGCAGCCACTCAGATCCTCAACCAGCTGCACGAGGCGATCATAGAGAGCGACCTGAAGGACAAAGACAAGTCCATCATTACCGAGAAGATGGCGGTGAGGCTTTGCTTTCTGATTTGAATGACATCACGTATGAATTAAATATGGACAAGTGGAGCATTTAGATTTGTGGAGTGTCCGTGGTGCACAGAGAGAGAGAGAGCGGTTGACCTCTGATCAGAAGGTCACAGGTTTTGTTTTTGCCCACCCGAGTGTCAAAGTGTCTTTGGGTAAGACACTGACCCCCACACAGCTCCTGGTGGTTATAGGATGGTGTCAGTGTTCAGCAGTGAATGTGTGAATGAGACTGTGACTGTAAAGCATCAAAGTTCTACAGAAGAATACGACATTTACCATTGGTTCCAACTGCTGTTGAAATCAAGGACGGGAAGCAGCAGAGTACCTCTGGAGACTGTTCTACTCTGAGCATCATTACTTTCTACCACAGGGCTTTCCTGATGACAGCAGAGAACACAAACACTCTGTTATCAGAAGAGCAGAGCAGGCTGAGCTTCCAGAGAAGACTCTGGGTTTTCAGTATCTGTAACTGGATCTGTTACACCACTCTGCTGGGTTTTTCTGTTTGCTGTGCAGGGGAGCAATCAAGTCTATTTTTATAATAAGTATATATAGGTAATTGTTAGTATTTATATATATTTCAATATTTTCATGTTTACCTCAAATAAATATTGGTTCCTAGATATCTAGTTCTCCTAGTTATTAGCTTTCTTTACTGCGAATAATCTTGATAATCTGTATCAGACTTTAAACTTCATTTTATTAAAAAGCACTTTTTACTTGTGCAGCTCAAAGTGCTTTACAGTTAAAACAGAAACGGACAATAAATGAATAAATCAATAAAAAGAGAGAAAGCCAGTCCACCCTTTACCCGCCCTGCTCCCTTCATTCACACACACCAGCAATGACCCCACAAACATTGAATAAAAGTGATGTAGAATCTCACTTTTCTTTTTGTGGGATTATTGAGGGATGATGCTGAGCCCAGGGATGAGTTCCTGATTGGCTGGTGCGACAGGGCGACCTGTCGAACTTGAGATATTTAGATTTGGTCTTGAAGTCGCGCCTGTCACTCAAATCACGCCGCAGGACTTTTCACCTCATGTTGCGTCTGTTCATTGACTTAACATTGAAACTGGTCGCCTCCGCCAGTGAATGCACCTTTAAGCTAAAGGGCTTCCAGTTGTCGGTTCATCTTACAGTCAGTCTAGTTTTCACAAAGTGAAGAGTTCTTTTTTTTTTTTAACTGTTTCTGATGTGGATTTGTGAAGCAGTCTAACAACCAGAGAACTGCAGCCACACAATGTTTGAGAGGCACCATGACACTATGTTTGAAATGCAGATGTTCCCCACATGACTCCTACGTCAGGGTCACGTGTTGCAGTGAGTGCAGTCTGTCTGTTTCTCCTTTCAGGTTGTGAGTAAGTGCCTCTCTGATGGAGCAGATGAATACCTGCAGATGCTGAGTCTGTGTTCTGTCATCATGCAGCAGGCCTCCCAAAGCTAAGACCCCTCACAGCTGTCAACCTTCACACCCCACACTCTCTCCTTTTCAACATGTAACGGACTCTTTCATGTATGTTTTTGTCATATTTTGGAGAAAATAAATAGACTTTTGTACCTTTCATTTTTGTAAAGTGAGTTTTGTTTGAGAATCGTTCATTCAATCTGAATCTGAAAAAGCGCAAATATTTTTTATTTTAGTGGAATAAAAACTCCAAGGCATACATCTAAGTGATATTAGAATCTACAAATAACATTAAAGTGCAATTAAATGAAATAATTAATGAAAGCAGGAAACTGTTGAGACAACCAGGAGAAACATTGAAAAGGTCACTTTTAAAGATCAGGAATATCTTCTGAATCAAATTAGAACGTTTTTAAATCAAAGTTTGGATTAAGCAACTTTCAAAAAATATAATGCGTTGCAGTTCATTATATTTAGGGATGTAAGGATTTATTTTAACGATTTAGATCGCAATTCATGGTTGTTAATTCATAGTCGATTTTTGTTCATTTTAAACGATCCAATTCTCTGACCTGAAATGGATCCAGAACATCTTCATCCCAAACTTCCACCAGTGTGACTCAGAGATGAATACCTGGTACTGAACAGTGCAGGTGAAGTTTTCATAATTCTTGGATTTCTTCAAGATAATAAATTAAATATGTGAACAAATAAGTAAACAAGAATGAATGTCAAATCCATTCACATTTTACTTTGATAAAGTTGTTTTTCCACATCAGAAAAATGTATTATTAGAACATTCTACCACACTGTATGGTCACATGACTTTGATCTAAGTGTTTCCACACATTTGACTGGAATGATGGTTGATCAGTTTCTGCTGCATCACATGTGTGTTGTCTGCTGTGATGGTGGTTTTTATACTATAGTAAAATAAACCTACCTTGTCTCAATCCAAATGGTATGTTCCAATATTGATTATAATCAATTAATTTCATTTTTAAATGGTTTCATAATTGTCTAGGACAGGGGTCTCAGACTCAGTCACACAAGGGGCCAAAACACATCTTAGGTCTCGGGCCGTACAGGATAAATATTTATTAAACACTCTAAAACTACATTTTTAAAACTGTAACTTTTAAACATAATTATGAACTAGATATATAGCATTACCTGTGATAATGCTAGTGTGAATGCTGTAAGCTGAATGTGGCCGCTGAAGATGATAGATGAAGATGCTGAAATTGATAGCTAAAAACACTGAAGCTGATAGCCAGCTAAAATATTAGCTTAATGCAAAATTAGCCTAAAAAAAGCCTAAATTAGCCAAAAAAGCTAGTGTGTAAATGAAAGCCTAACTGCAACTCAACTTAAAACAACCTCTAAAGAGAAGCTTAAATTAGCCAAAACAGCTAGCATGTAGCTGAAATATTAGCTAAAATCTAAAGTAGCCCAAAAATTCTTTGTAAATACCAAAATAGTCACATTTTATAAAACTTTAAAACTGTAACTTTTTAACTTGACTATGAATTATAAAAAGTCTGTAATATTATTCCAGAATAAATCAACTTAAACCTTAAATAACTTTCAATATTTTACTCTCCATAAAAATATATTTTGTCAAAATTATACAAGTTAGAAATGAGAACAAGATAACATCGAGTCCTTAATAATATTTAGGGCTGTCAGATTTGTCACGTTAATTACACGTTAATCTGACATGTGCTTGACGCCGACAATTTTTTTGACGCATTAATCGCGGACTTTCTCATACGTGCCTTTCCATACCGCGCGTGGGCGTCCCGCCCTCCAACTCACCGGCTGCTCTCACTAGATCACAGGCGGCTCTCATAGATCACGAGCGGGTCTCCAAACACCGAGCTGCGAGCTAAAACCGGCCGGCGCTAGGACCTGGAGAGCTCCTGCACTCTAACCCGGCTCCAGTTCGCGTCCAGTACCACGTCTGGTGGTACCGGCTCGCGTCCGGCGCCGCGTCCCGAGAGCTGCGGACCCCTGACAGTCCGAACAGCAAGCGCACCGGGGGACGTTTTAAATGTTCTGGAGGTTTAAGCGTGATCCAACCACAGCATAGCGGTCTGTCTGCCGGCATATTCACCACGTGAACTCCGCTGGACACGTCGCTGCATCGAGCTGCAGCCAGAGAACGCGGCGGCAGTAACAGACTGTCAAACTATCCACAGAGTATCCCGCTTTTCTCAGTCTTTAATGTTTTAAAAAACAAAAGTTAATTGGAAATGATAAATCTCTATTTCATTTATTACTGTAGTTCAGCAGAGGAGGAAAAGATTTGGTCCTGACAAAAAATGAACATGAAAGTGTTATGGAAATTTTATTTTTGATGTTTTTTATTTTATTTTACTGAACGTTGATTGAAGTTTTGAATTTAAAATGCCCTTCACTTGCACTTGGGCTTTTGTTAGGGATTTTATGTTACAGCCTTTTATTGTTAAGAAAGTTTATCTCAATACAATGTTACAAAATAAAGTATTTCTGATGAAAACTATTAATTTGTCATTCTTGTTTTCATAATTAATGTAGAACTGCTAAATTCCACGAAACACACATTTTTTTCCTTAAAGGCCACATGCAAATTTGCGATTAATCGCAAGTTAACTCAGGTCAATGCGATTAATCGCGATTAAAAAAAATTATCGCCTGACAGCTCTAATAACAATAAAATAAAATGATCTGGAGGGCCGGATAGAATTACCTGGAGGGCCGGATCCGGCCCCCGGGCCTTGACTTTGACACGTGTGGTCTAGGTCATTTTAAATAACTCTCCTCAGACAGATCGATCTGTTTAGATCATGGAATAGAAATCAGTATATTGATTAAATGGATTTATTAATAACAACACATGTAGAGCAAAATATTTTGTTTTTTCATGTTGGTTAATGTGCTTTCAAAGAGGGATACAGTATATCCATCCATTTTCTGAATCCACTGAAACCTTTTGGGGTCATAGGGCTGCTGGTGGAAGAAGGCGGGGTGCACCTGGACAGGTCGCCACTCTGTTGCAGGACCACGGTCACAAACACATGCACTCCTGGAAGCAATTCAGATTCACTGAATAAACCTATGAAGCATGATTTGGTCTGTAGTAGGAAGCCAGAGTACCTGGAGAAAACCCAAACATGCACAGGGAGAACATGCAAACTAGAACCAAGACCTTCTCACCAACTACTGGGGCCTTGCACACCTCCACCTGTAGATGGCAGAAGAACCCTTTGTTTTTCTGATTGACAGACAGTTGATAAAATAAACAAAAAAAATTACTAAGGCCTTAAAATCTCCCTTAAAATGACACAATCATAATTAAAAGACCACAAGGAACTCTTTTATAACAGATGAAAAGATGATCAGATTTGACTTTAAAGTATTAAAGGTAAAATGTGTTCCCTGCATTTCACTATCACCAGAGGAAGCAGCCCGTCCCCTAACACCAGTTTAGAAACTGGTTTGATACACATATATATGTGAGTGTGTGTGTGGGGGGGGGGTGTTAGTCTATTTTTACAAGTTTTCTTATCATCCGAACACAGTGGATTCATAAATGTTCATATTTATTAGATTTCGACTTCAGGGAATAGGTGATGTTTAATTAAAAAAAAAAAAACTGAATGGTCTTAATATCCAGAGTCCCGCCCTCTGTAGTCTTTTAGGATTAGTGAGAAGGGAAACTGCTCAGGTAAGTCTGTTACATCACTGCTGCTCTGACATAACCAGGTCAAACACAGACACGACAATCTCACATCACACTCAGAGGTAAAAACGAAATATTACAGAGGACTAGTGAACAAGCAACGTCTCAGACGTGGATAATGCAGCACTGTGTGAGTCCTGCAGCTGTTGGGCTGAACATGAATAAATGAATCTTTGCCTCATTGGAGAGTTTCTATTCTGCCAGATGCTGGTGTCGTCTCCTCCCACTGCTTTGACTGGGGCTGAGCTCAGCAGGATCTGTGAGGAAATGTCAGAATGTTATAATCTACATAAAGATAATTAATGAGACAAATCAAAACAGATTAGCTAACATGTAATTCCCCACCCATTCACTCGTTTTCCCTGCAGAGCAGCTGTTTGCACCACTACATTCCTGTAAAAAGCTGCCCACAGCAAAGCATGACGTAAAACTGCAATGATCTGACCGGCTGAAACAATGATGCTGGAAGGCAGCGCTAAGAACACACTTACTAATAATAGAGCATTCTGTTGAGTTCAGAGAGGTTAGGGAGGTAAAAGGGGAAAAAAACACTGTTCAGACATATTTATCCAAAATAAAACATAAAAAGTAAAGCAGAAGAAATGAGTTGATTGTGGATTTTATGAGGTGCAGAAATCTGGACCTGAATCTGGACCCTATCATCATGACATAAATCTGCCCTCTGTCTCCCCCTCTGGCCATCAGGGGATCTGTCACCTGAGTACCAGCACTTCCCGGGTGTCCACACTACACTTCCCATCAGCCCCTGCTGTCACTCCCTGAAGCCCCACAGCTGTTTTCCATCTGCAATCACTCCCAGCAGTATTTAGTCAGGTTGTGTCTGAATTTACCCCCCCCATCACTGTATAGTGCATTCGCCATTTTCTATTGCTGTCCGCATCTACGAATTCTAAATCGAGTACACTAGAAATTTCCCAGAAGTCTTTGCAAAAAATTAGCGTGCATCGATGTTCACGATATAGACCACAATGCATTGCGGTCAAACAATTTCGAACAAAAAAATCATGTTTAAATGCAATATTTGAATAAACCATCCTCATTTTTTACCATCAGAACACAGTGGAGTCATAAATAAATGTCGTTAAATGTTCGTATTTATTCGATTTTCACTTTGTGAAATCGGTGACGTCATATCTGGTGTTTAGAAAAACGAAAGAAAAGTAGTGAAGATCATGTCCGAATTACCTTTAAACCCAAGGGCACTATATAGCTTTTTAGTAGTTAGGGGTTAGTGAAATCTTGTTTGTGCCACTCTGCTTGCATCACTGAGCCTTCTTGACCTGATCTGACCTGATCTGACCTTCTGTTTCATTTGATCCTGCTTCATCTTTGACTCTAATATTTTGCCGACCCTCGCCTGGCCCCTGATGCCCTCATGCTCATGTTTGACCCCTGCCTGCCTGACCCTGACTTAGCTTTGTGAACTTTTAGCTGCACTCCTGTTCTTCTGCCTGCTGTCTTTGGCTCCAGCCCTCTGCTCGTTTGTGACACGTCATAAGATGTGGAGTGATAATCAAATACACATCTTTCCACTGATATGTGCTATATCTCTAGGGCTGCCACAAACGATTATTTTAATAGTTGACCAAACACCAATTGTTTTTTCAGATTAGTCGACTAATCGGGTCATGCGCAAACTGGATGTAAAGCACACATCCATCCATCCATCTTCTTGTCCGCTTCTTCCCTTTCGGGGTCGCGGGGGTGCCGGAGCCTATCCCGGCTACTGATGGGCGAAGGCGGGGTACACCCTGGACAGGTCACCAGTCTGTCACAGGGCTAAAGCACACATCTTAACCATAATTAGCTGTAAACTATAGCTAAAAATAAAGAAAGTTGAAAGTTGAGATGATAGTTTGTTAACCCTTGCCTGAGGACTGAAGCCGCTCAGGCAGACTGATCACGGTCTGCATAGCAGCATAAGAAAAGTCACATCATGGAGATGTGAGGTCTGTGATGTTCCTCTATCACCAGAAACTCTTCATATGTGGCCCAAATGAGGTATCTGGGAATTTTACCTGGAATTGTTTTTTTTATTTTCACACAAAAATGTCTTGATTAGTTTGTTGACTAATTTTATTCTTGTTTTTTAATGAAATTGCACTAAAACTTTCACTCTATGTTATAAAAATAGTTAGTCAACCATTTTTTGAGTTTCCACAACAAAATGAATCCCTTTCTTCCAGACAGAATTTTCTGTTTTTTCATGATTGCATGTCTAGTGTGTGAATACAACATGGGAAAATGACAGAATAAAGGGAGTGTCACTTCGGAAAGGCTGTGCTGATTAAAATGTTATCAAATAAGCATGCAAATAGTCTTTCAAATTAAAAGTACAGAAAGTTCAAAAGCAGACAAAAACTGAGCTTTAGGCTCTAGGTTCCAGAGGGTTAAACTTGAATGAGTCGTGCAGCCTCTGTCCTTCGTTAGTTTTTGGGATCAAAAACAAGATTAAATGAGATCAACATCTGAAACAAGGAACTATTTTTCGCTAAGGATAAAGTTTTAATCTCTCTGACTTTAAATATAAAAAAGTGCATTTTTTGGTGCTGAACGCTCACAACTTTGTCCAACTTTACTACACTCTGACTCCATAGAATATAAAGTAACGACTAATTGACTGTTTTTATAGTCGATTAGTCGACTGATCGTAGCTGCCCTATAATCTCAATTATTTTTATCCACAAAATTGTTGTATTTTGCGTATTTCCTGAGCGTTTTCCAGTGAGGTGAGGCAGCACCAGACTGTCTCATGTCAGAACATCGAAGGACTGAGAGGGTGGACCAACAGACAAAGAAAACTGGTTCTGATCTGGGTTGTGCTGATCTCCTCTGGGCCTCTAAAGCTGATGGTTGGAAGAAGGATGCTTGTAAGCCTTTGGATGTTATTCTCATGAATGAAACACCCCTGGAGGAGACAGTTGGCGTAAGGCAGCCATCCCTGTTTAAAGACCAGAGAAAGAAAGGAATCCCCGACCGTATCGTTTTCACTCGTTCCCTCCCTTTCCTCCTGTAGCATCTGTTACAGCACAGATCGTTCTTATCTCCATCTGCTTCCTGTTTTCTCATTGCTGCGGTTCCTAACATATCCTTTTCATTTTAGCACTCATGATCTGAAGTTTTTCCATGTTTGTCTGTCTCATCCTGACCTCCTAGACCCGACCAGTCATGACACACGGTCAGCCTGACAGAGTCTGGTTCTGGGTCCTCCCAGGTCTTTCCTTTAACCCTTAAACTACTCTACTAAAGCAAACTATATATAAAAAAAATGTCTTTCTGTTGCCTTGGAGGAGTAATGGGAGTAAAGGAAATTCAAATGAAATGCACATAATGATTGTGAACATTAAAACACGCAATTAATCAAAAAGATTTAATGCGTTAATATTGATTAGTGCAAATGAATCAAAGAAACTGTCCTTCACTTTGACTCTGCGGTTCAGGCTTCCACGGCGTGCGTTAAAACATTTTGTCGAGTATTATCCCACTTATACCATGTGCACTTACGAAAGAAATAAATGTTCTCTGTTTTTAGAACTATTATTCTTGTTATTTTTGTGGTTTAAACCCATAGACTGTATATAAAATAACTGGACGAAGCAAGCCCCCCTACTTCCGTGTTCCATATAGGAAGTACCACTGGGTTGCAAAAAGGCCAAAGTCCCATTGACTTACATTGAGAAACAGACAGTTATTTCTCTGTCATTTTATATCTCAGAATAATCATTCTTCCTCTGCTGCTTTCTGCTTAACTTCTTTTTTCTAATCCTAATTTTTTTAAAAAGATTTTTTTCCATTATCACAAGTTATTAGAGTTATAAATTGACCAATCAGATGGCTCAATAAGCGTTTGTGGGTCTGACGTCGACCGTCTGGGGGGTTTGAGTGACAGGTGACGGGTAGCCAATGGGAGCAGACTTCATCAATGGCTCCGTCAAAAGACCTTTAACACCTACTTTACAATTCAACAATGTACCAATCATTGTCCTACTGTTGTTTTCCTCAATGGAATGTACCGATGCAGCAGTTTTAGATGAGGATTTACTCTGTAGAAATAGATTTCACTCTGAGGTTATGTGATTTGGACTTTATTGTTTGTTTAATGTTTGTTTTTCTTTATTTCACTGTTTTGATTGTAGCTTATGTAATCTAAGTTGCATATATGCGCATAAAATCACCAACCAAAGATTTATTTTCGCCGAACTTTAGAGCTTCAGCCTGAATTAGACGCAGCCGTCCGAGCGCCAGAGAAACATTAAAGGACCGGGACGTATTTTCAAACAGAAAGAAGATCCAGCTGTTCACTTGTTAGGATGGTTATTTATTTTAAATACCGCTGAAAGCACTTCTCACGTGCATCTGATCAGACTAACGTGGCCGCATGTAAAGAGACGAGTTGCGGCGCGGGCGCGAGGGGGACACGCGCCGGTCTGCAGCAGCGTCACCCAAATGCTCCTTTTATCTCGACAAAAAGGAATAAATGTAAGTAAATCCAAAAGGACCGCTGACAGAATCAAACGTTGGAATGGTTCTTCCTTAAAGGCTTCAAGAGTTACTTGTACAATCAGCCCAGTCTCGTATAATATACTCCAAAACCGGTTTTTGCATGCATATAATACGCGCGGTCCTAAACGTGTTAAAATGTGTTTTCCACGTTTGACACGTCCGCTTGTGGAGGCCTGAGCATCACAGACAGCCCTGCAAACGAACAATTTGCTTTTCTAATCCTAACCATAACCGTAATCCTAACACTTGTTCTCCTAACCTTAACCGGGAACAACGTCATTAAGAAAAGAGCCGGAGGATTTCTGACCACGTGATCAAAACGAAACCTAAAAAGCCATTCTCCCGAGCCGCCGTTATTGAAGGTGTTTAATCCATGTATCTTTCGTTCACGGATTGTGTTTACATCCGCGGTCCCATGGTAAAGGCGTGGAAAGAGGCAGACGGTTGCAATAATCTCACTCCTGATTGGCGACAGTACTTCCTGTAGATTCGATGACTCAGCTATGACTCGGACCAATCGCTGAAGATTGTTTGCAAATGGCGGTATCCATTTCAGGAATTGACGGTGAAAGCGGCGGCCTACTTTTGCGAGGAGAGGAAGTAATGCATTTCCAATGGGGGACCTCAGTACTTGCTTTGTCCATTAATTTTTACAGTCTATGTTTAAACCACTTTTTTTTTTTTGCAAAAAGTGGACTATTTGATCCATGGTTTGGAGCCATATTGTACGAATAAATTTTACCTGGTACATACAGTATATGTATATGTCTATGGGAGTAATAAGTGAGTGTGTTTAGTTGACTGAGATCAGTATGAGGAAATTACCAGCACACTTGAATGCAGCAATAGCAAGTTAGAACAATATCTGGTCAAATGAAAGGTCAATGTTTTCAATAGAACCTCAAATATTGAAGGATTATTCACATTTTTATTTAGATTTGTGAATGATCTAAAACAGGAAATGAAAATAAAGTTCAGCAGGACATTCATAAAATAAATATTTTACAGTTTTCTGTTAAAATTGGTTAGGTTACCTTTTATTATTTATTCAGCTGTCAGCTTTGCCGTTCTAAACCCGAACACTGGAGTCCACTATTCACTTTTTGGGCCCTGTCACCATTTTGTCCGACATCTCCATGAAAGGGCTCTCTAGAAGTCAGAATGAAATGTTTGGAAGTGTGTGGTTGCTAAGTGGGGGAGGGAAGGTAGACATTTAAAAGTTGAAATTGTGACTCTAAGCCGCCAGTAAGAGATGATGAACAATGTCTCACCTCTCAAAATTGCTAGTGGAAGAGTTTTTCTAACCGCCAAAAAGAAGCTGTGGGTGTGTGTTAATTTAGATCCCTGGTTGTATCTATAAGGATGTTTAGAGTTTCATTAAAGAGACTCAGTTAATTGATCATTTCCAACCGTGGCTTCTCTCTTTTATTGATCACATTTAGAGCAGAAAAGGTTCAGAAATGTTTTGAGGAGCCTGAAGTGGTCAAGTCTTTCTCCTCATGGTGGTTAAAGCGAATAACCTCAAACTATTCACCCAGCTGTGCGTTCGTCTGAAATGATTATCGCTCAGGTCCTCCAGCTTTCACTACAAACATGCTACTCCTGCATATTTTAGAAGAAACTTCTAAATGCATTTTATATTTTCAGATCAAGCTAGTTTCTCAATGATTACATCAAGTCTTGTTTTTCATTGGACTGTCCGAGTCATCGTTCATTTATCTGTCAGAGCTGGTGCCAGCTGGCTGAGGGTGTAACATGTAGGTTGAATGATTAATGTGTGGTGCCTTTTGCTACTAGAATAGACTAAGAGCGCTGTGACACAATGTTTTAGCCTTCATCCACACAAACACACACCACTCTCTGTCTTCCGCATTAGGGTGAGATTGATGTACGGTCCATGCTGGTCTGGCGTTCTGGCTCCAGTCAGGCCCGGCCTGAGAGACTCCCTGGACAACTGTGGGAATAAACGCCGTTCTAGCAAAGCTGAGGAAGTTTCTACATGACGTAGTCTCATGAAGAAAAGTTTTTACAGAGATTCTTTCTTAAAGGAACCTCCATCCAAACATTTGGACAGTTTTAAGATCACGGTCGTGTCTTTGTGACAGAGCAGAACCCCTACACGGGCCGGGCCCTGGGCTGCACGGCACCCCAGGTAAAAAGGGATTTGCCAATGACATATATATAACATGCTAGCTTGTTGCATACGTAAATTTGAAAGTCATATTGGAATGGTCTAGATGTCTGTTTACTGCTGTGTTACAATTGTACAAACAGATCTGGAAAAACAAGAATGTGACTTTTCACTAATAAATTATCACTGTCAGCTGATAAAGAAGAACTTGCAGGAAACATTTGAACAAGATCTGAGTGAGTTTACTCTCAGAAATGAACTTTTAGGCTCATTTTGTTACCCATTCAAAGTCAATGACAGCTTTAGACTTCACACTTTTTCCACGTTTTCTGTCAGGACCATCGATCTTTATGTTTATGGAGGATGATTGTGGTATTTGTATGTGTGTTAGACCTCAGATCAGACCAGACGACCTGTATCTCCTCAGTTGTGGCAAAGAAAGAGGGAAGAGTCCGGCGGTGAATCCCAGTCTAGTGGGTGGACAGGCAAGTTTATTTGGCAAGGCAAGTGGGTGGCAAAACAATCGAAAGAAATAGTAAAAATGTGATCATTAAACTACAATTAGAAGAAAGTAAAGAGGTTTTAATTTAAAACAAGCATAGATAAACAGTGCGGAAGTAAACGTTTGAATACATATTAATCAAATGGAGCTGAGAACAGGTGAGTCTTTAAGAACAGGTGAGTCTTTAACTTTAACAACAGGCGCAAACGTCAGCAGCAATGTCTGCTACCCACCGACCCATTTATAAACACGGACCAAAGAGTCTAACAGTTTGTATAAATCTCAGTCTGTGTGTAGATAGGAATACAATCACAACCATGCATCAGGTATTATAATTCGTATATAATAGCATTTTTATTTATAGAAAAGTTTAATTTAGTTGCATTTTGTACAACATCGTAATACCATAAACTGGGAGTTATTTGAATGATGATCAGAGTTTTTTTCTTTTTAAAATCAGACATGGTCATTTTACTGAGTCTGCTAAGCAGAATCTCATTGTTTTTAAACCATTCCAATATGGCGTCACTCTTTACGTATCGTGGACAACAGTAAAAGCCTGGTTAACATCTTTAGCCATATGTAACTCATTGCACTTGATTTGGGAATTGTAGATTTGGACAGCTCTACAAAATAGGATACACACCCTATAGTGAATGAGTGAATGAATTAAATAGTTTATTTCATGCAATCAGGTAATGTTAATATATGAAACAACATATCACATAATAAATCACAAATAAGATCTCTTTAAAGGAGGGGAAGGAAGCAAGCGAACTTATTTTTTTGTTTCCGATTCTTCAATTCAATTCAATTTTAAGTTTACACATTTCTACACATTAGTTTAGAAATACATGAATAATCGACAACATTTTATGAATGTATTTATATGAATCTGATCCAGTTCACATCCTGTAAATGTATCAGTGAAATAATGAGATTGTTAATATCATCCAGTGTTACATGGATTCTCTAAAGGAGAAGTTCTAACTAAAATGTTCAGATCATTAACATTGGAAACATTGTTCTGCTTCTCCTGGAGGACGTTTCAGTTTGACCACTAGGTGGTGATCACGCTATAGCATTACACCTTATTCCAGAAGAAGAAGAAGGAATGGGGGGAGAAATAAGTTTTAGACAACAAGTAGTTACTTTAAAAATGATTTCCTTAAAAGAGTTTGTGAAATTAATGCCTGTAAGTAAATAAAGATGTTCATTTAGTCAGCAATGTATTTCTTTGAACGACCGAGCGTTAGCATTAGCCATCCTTTTGGAAATTTTATTGAATGTTAGCATCAAGCTAGCAGACTTTAGCTTTATGTGCTATATCGATTTATATTTTTTTGTGAATCACTTATTGATCTATTAAGCTTAAATCGATTCAAATTGATTAATCGATGTTTTCAACCCAGCCATAGAACTTATATAATCCCACCCCGGCTCGACCATACCATTTTCACTACATGAATTATCAACATCCACTTCAGGACTTACTATCAAGTATTTATACCCTACAATCATAGATTCAGGTTATTCCGGATCATTAAAATCCGTGATGTCACTTTTCTTACAATTTTTAAACAAGAATCGAGTGAATCGAATGAAACTCTTGTACTCTTTATGAAACGTCTCTTTTTTGATGGCAGCAGCTAAGCTGAAGCTGAAGGATGCTGTAGTTTCTGACAGACCCTCACACCCCCCGTGTCTGCTGGGGAGCAGAAATAGAAATGCAGCCTCACTTTGCTTTAGGCTCATAAACAATTTATTAATCTTTTTTAATCCTCCTCCTTTCCATTTCTCTGGCGCGCTCCAATTTTAACCAAATAATGTTCAAATATCATTTGACTTGGTAATTGGCGGTGTAAGGTTTTTAGTCACGTTTGTATGATGGAGGCTCCCTGAATCCGTCTTTTCAGACAGACATCCGAGTGGCGCCACAGACCCAGACTGAGCTGCTGCTCTAAAATCATCTGACATTACAACCCACTCAATGTCTTCGGTATTATTTATTGCTTGCTTCCAAGTGCAATTATTAACATGAAATTAAATTAGTCAAATTTCATTACATCAATACACTACTAGCAACATTTCAGTGTAGGTCAGATGGAGTGGGATTGTGCTAACTATGACCCAGATGAATACAAATAAAAAAAAAAATGCTTTCTAGCTTTTTTACAAGAGCAGGTTATAAGAACAATCCCCAGCTGCAGTCCATTATAGTTCATCGGCTTCTTGATCTTTTTGTTGGGCTAACATGAAAGTCGTTATTGTTATTAATGACCTGATGTTATCTTATGCTCATTTCTAACTTGTATAATTCTGACAAAAATGTATTTTTTGGAGAGTAAAATATTGAAAGTTAATTAAAGTTTAAGTTGATTTGCTGGAATAATATTCCTGCTTTTTAATTATTCATAATTAAAAAGTTAGTTTTCAAATTTGCAAAATTATCATTCTTTTAGCTTTTTGGACTATTTTGGCATTTGTTAAGATTTCTTAGGCTGTTTTGGAGTTTGTCCAATACTTCAGCTACATGCTAGGCGTTCTGGTTAATTTAGGCTTTCTTTAGTTTTTTTAGGCTATTTTGAAGTTTAGCTCATATTTTAGCTAGCAATCAGCTTCAGGGTTTTCAGCTATCAATTTTAGTATCTTTAGCTATCAGCACAAGCATCTTCAGTGACAAAACTCATCTTGCAGCATTCACACTAGCATTATCACAGGTAATGCTATATATCTAGTTCATAATTATGTTCAAAAGTTACAGCTTTAATGTCTTAAAAAAGTAGTTTTAGTGTGTTCAATAAATGTTTATTCTGTTCGGCATGTGACCTAAGGTGTATTTTGGCCTCTTGTGTGATAGAGTTTGACACCCCTGCTCTAACAGATAAACCTGCGCGAAGGTCCAGTGGAGAAGCAGGGCAGGGGCCGCCCACCCCCGCCGAGCAGAGGGGAACCCAAGAGAAACAGAGGCCCCAAGGAGTGATGTAAACAAGGCCCGACCAGGCACACCCACTGATGGAGTTTAGGAGAGGACTAGTTCTCGAAAGCAGGGACCGGATTCCGCACCACCGAGACCTGGACACCCCCCGGCTCCGATGTAGATTGATCCCCTGCTAAATCTCGGGGATCCCACTCACGGCGTGGGGAGGAGACTGCCGGGCCCAGGAGACCGGCACCCAAGAGACTAGACCACCACGCCGAGGTTCCCCGCACCCCCGCCAGGGATGGGGTAGGGGACAGAAGGTCGAAGGTCCCACCTTCCTTGTGTGATGCGTGCGTGTTTGCTTGTTAGAGTGTATGTTTGTGGTGTTAGAGGTGTGTGTACTAAAGGGGTGCGGTTAAAATTGGTGAGAAGGCCTCAACAGGGCATCTCCCATCTTAGACAGGGGTTGCGTCAGTCAAAGAGAGGCACAGCACCAGGCAAGACATTCTTTTAAAGGAATTTTTTCATGGTTTTAATTATTGCCTTTTTCTGTAAAAAACATTCTTACAGGTAATGAGTGGTGTGTTAAACTGTTAAAAAAAAAAAAAAATCGTTGCCATCCTTGCCCCTCCAGCAGATGGCGCCCTAGGCCATCGCCTACACCCAGGGCCGGGCCTGACTAAGGGTGCTGGTATCTCAAAGAGCATGTGTTAAATAGATGTTACCAGTAAAGGTGTGAATTTTCTTCATTCTTTCTCTTGCTCTTTCTTGGAAACTGACATTTAGTTGCACTTTTGGTATTTGTTGCATTTATTTTGTCAATACTGTCTATTGCAAAATCCAGCACCAATTTAAATCTTACATAACTTCTTTTGTGCTTTGAAATTTTGACATTAATCAGTTCAATTAATCCATTAACCTTTACAGTGGTCATAGAACGAGGGAGAGTTCCAGTCCCAAGTGCTCCAATTATCACAGGGACTGCTTTGACTTCTCTGTGAAACATGATTCTCTCTGGAAAAGTCTTTTTGTTTCTCTACTTCTAAGCATACTTTGAAATCCTGGCGTCTTCCTGCAGACTGAAGTGAATGTTTTCTGTGCTGGATAGAGGTCTGAAGGGCATGAAAGAGAATTGATGCGTTTGATAAATCATGGAGAGTGCTGAGCTCTGCCCTTCTTCCTCACAGATTCCCTCATGCTTGTGGGTACGCGCTCTCACCCTACTGGACGAGTCTGATGGCGTCTGACCACTTATTACTCCCTACCATGAGGAACAGAACTGTTTTTGTTTTTGTCAAGAATTACCTATGAAAACTCAAATTTGTGACACAATAAGACAAAAAGTATCATCATCCCAGTCTTTAAAGTATTTGGTGTTAAAGAACAGAGTCAATTTCAACATGGAAACAGACCAGGAACCGTATGGGTAAAACAGTTAAAGGAGGGAACACAAACCCCCCACCAACCCCCCGGCCTTGATGAGTGTCCGACAGCTTACATTTCTGTTTGAATTTTGCCACAGATAAAGCGCAAAGCTATGCAAAATAAAGGCATTACACAATGGGGATTATGACATAAAAACAGCACGACATGCTATAATTCAATACTCAATACTTCAATACTCAATACTTCAATACTCAATATTCAATACTTTAAGTTACTTTAAAATTAATTTGTAGCAAACCATAGATTGAAATGTATTTTTTTTTATAATGTACAGTAAATTGCAAAATACATTTTCTAAATGAATTTTAAAAATTGCATTTTGAATTATAAATTGCGAACTGCATGTTTATTTTAATTTGAAATGTAACATTTCATCGAGCTCCATCAAAATCTGCTGGAATGATTGTGTTAATAGTTGAAAAGTTATCACAAATCAAAGAACATAAACCCATCCTCTGTGTGGACACGGTCCATTTTGACACTGTTCTTTTGTTTGAGATTCATTCAAATTTTCTTCTGTCCATAAACATTTATATTGGTGTGAATAGTTGGTTTTAAATCACACTTGTGTGACTTGTATTACACACACCTGTGCATTTTAAATAAGAAGAATTTGATCCAAACTGGAATAGTTTAGACTATAAACTTTAAAATAGTGAAATGAATTTATCTCATATTGATGTTTTCAAGCGAGCATTTAAGGTGAAAGATAAGATGATCTAAAGTCAATTCCAAAATTCCTCTCCTCTTCAACAGAATCAGTGTGGAGGAGATTTACTTAAGCACCTAGATATGGAAGAAGTGGGTGCCAGCAGCAAGCATGATGGCCTACTTATATGGTTCCCACTCCCACTCTCACTCCGTCTAAATCTCCTCACAGAACAGAGACGCTTTGCAGGAAAAGCATGAAGGAGAAAAATCCCATCAGCTAAATTATTCATCTGAAGAAATGCAATAGAGGGATCTGGAAGTCTGAAGCGTGGCCCTCAAAAAGGGCTCAAGTATCCACCAAAATATTTTTGAGATCAAAGTTACACAATCCAAATTGTACTTGATGACATCAAAGGAAGTGACATCGATTTGCTTAGTGATCAAAGCAGCACAATCAGTCTGGACCGGGAGCCATGCAGGATTCTCGAAGGCGGCTGGACTGAGACTGTGGGAAGCAAACTAGTTTCAACTGCTCCTATTCGTACGTCACTACTGATCTGCCTGCATGCAACTCAATTGTTCAATATTTTATTTGGAGTTTCATGAAGGGAATGTTTTAAGTTAGTAGATAGAGGGGTTCAAGTTTACAGAAAATATGTTGACAAGCATCAGGGTTCATTTTTTACACCAACTTCCACCCATTTTCTTGACCGCTTCTTCCCTTTCGGGGTCGCGGGGGTGCTGGAGCCTATCCCGGCTACTGAAGGGCGAAGGCGGGGTTCACCCTGGACAGGTCTCCAGTCTGTCTCAGGGCCTCAATCACACACCCATCCACTCTCACATTCACACCTAGGGGCAATTTAGAGTCACCAATTAACCTATGAAGCATGTTTTTGGACGGTGGGAGGAAGCCGGAGTCCCCGGTGAAAACCCACGCATGCACGGGGAGAACATGCAAACTCCACACAGAAAGGTCCCAGCCGGGAGTCGAACCGGGGCCTTCTCGCTGTGAGGCAAGAGCGCTAACCACTGCGCCACCGTGCAGCCCATTTTTACACCAACTTACATTTTAAAAATCAAATTCGCATTTGCCGCCTTTCTTTTGATGCCTGTCAAATTTACTGCTTATCGCCTTGACGCTCCTGCCGCGGAGAAAACGCTAAAGTTGTTCTGGAATTCATCCGTTGCCACGTCATGGAAAACATGGATGATGTTGAGCGAGTAGCTTAGGTTTCTATGTTTTGGAGACCTCTACAGTGGCACCGGCAAGCACATTGCTGTGTTTGTTCCAGCCAGCAAGGCCAAGTGGACCCATATGGTTTAAGAGGGCAGAAAATGAAGAACCCCGACTGGGTTTGTCTGCAGTTTCCATGGTGGCCCCACCTGTGTTGGCCCACATTGGCTTAAGTGGACACTCCCTGGGTAGGCAGTGGATCTCGCTCGTTCACTACAGAGTATCTCACTAGCTCACTACAGGGAAGCTTGCTAGCTTGATACAGAAGAGCTAACTAGCATGCTACATCGGACCTCGCTACAGGGGAGCTAGCTAGCTCGATGCAGCAGAGCTCACCAGCATGCTACAGCAGCGAAGTTCACTAACTCGATATAATGGAGCTCGCTAGCTTGCCCACCACCCTCATAGATTTTGATTGGTCCTTCATGTTAGCCCCATCCAAACGCGATACAATGGGACCAAAAGATTTGAAACAGAAATTTTCAGATTTGAAAACAAAAAAAAAGAGTTGAAAGGGAAAAAAAGATTTGAAACTGGAAAAAAAAGTTTGGAAATGAAATTTTGAGTTTTGAAACCTAAAAAACAGAAGATTTTAAGCTGAAAATACCTGAGTTTATTTTAGATTAGCTAAAGGTTTTGGACATTTTCCTTTATTTTCTGACAAAACACCAATATTTTTTTCAATTTTATTTGGGTTTCAAATAATATTGGCCCCGATTTAGCTCCATACACGTCATGGTGAACACACATGTAAGACGTAGGCATGTTGTATGCATTCTTCATTATTTCAAACCCTGTCACTGCAAATGGAACCTGTTGGTGGTGTTTACACGCAGCCTGACTGTTAGAAGTGAGGATGTTAAACAGAGTGTAGTTTGTGCAGACATCCCATAGACCCGGGGTGTCAAACTCAATCAGACAAGAGGCCAAAATCCAAAACACACCTTAGGTCACGGGCCGAACAGGATAAACATTTATTGAACACTCTAAATCTAATTTTTTTAAAACTTCAAAACAGTAACTTTTTAACATAATTAGAAACTAGATATATAGCATTACCTGCGATAATGCTAGTGTGAATGCTGTAAACTATTTTTTGCAGTCGAAGATGCTGAAATTGATAGCTAAAAACGCTGAAGCTGATAGCTGAAATGGCTGAAGCTGACAGCCACTAAAATATTAGCTAAATGCCAAATTAGCCTAAACAACAAACTCACAAAAAACATTAGGTTAGCCAAAACAGCTAGCATGTTACCCAAAACAGCGTGTGTGTAAATATTAGCCTTACTGGACAACAGTCTAAAAACTAAAAAAAGAAATAATAATAATTTGCCAAAACAGCTAGTATGTACCCAAAATATTATCTAAACTCCAAAACAGCCTAAAAAAGCAAGAGAATCTGGCTACAGATAAAAAATATGGCTAAAAGCCATAAAAAAGATGAACAATTAATAAATAGTTGTTGCTTTAACAGCAATTTTTTTGGGAGGCACAGATTCTAGACTGGACCAGCCACGACTGAATCTGGAAACTCTTTCCACAGGCTTGACTTTGAGAACCCCTGTTCTAGAAAATGACGCAGGTTTTTTATTTTTGTTAAAAGCAGCATAATCATAATAACGGTAAAAGACCACTGAGAACGATTTGAAAACAGACCAAAAGATGATCAGAGAGGGTCTTTAAGGGGTGAAGGGAGAACTGGGACTCTGTACTTTATTTATTTTGATGCAGCTTTGCTGAACTTTATACACACTTGTTGCTTAAGGTTGCATTCAAACTTCAGACCGAAGTAAAACAAATTACATTTTCTGTGTCAAATTTCTGTTTGAAGTGTCCAAATGACATGAAATTCAATTTATTGAGATCCCATTCAGACCACTAGAAACAAACACTCAGACTGTCTTGTGCA
The DNA here is from genome assembly GCF_002922805.2 of Oryzias melastigma. NCBI lineage: Eukaryota > Metazoa > Chordata > Actinopteri > Beloniformes > Adrianichthyidae > Oryzias > Oryzias melastigma. The sequence goes on along the minus strand of NW_023416929.1, from coordinate 93,171 downwards.
ATGTAACCTCAGCTTCAATGGCCATCATTAGAAATGTTTGATCAGTTTTGCTGATTCAAATAACAGCATGGCTGACAGCAGTGAAATATCAGCCACATTCACAGTTAGAATGAAGAGAATATGTGGATCCCTCATGGTGACTTATGTTAAGGTTGCTAGCAAAATTTCTCACTACTTTATGTGGGATTTTGAAGCACATGTCAAAGTCAAGGCCCTGGGGCCGGATCCGGCCCTCCGGGTAATTCTATCCGACCCCCCAGATCATTTTATTTTATTGTTATTAATGGTAAATGGTAAATGGCGTATACTTGTATAGCGCTTTCTACCCTCCTTCGAGGGCCCAAAGCGCTTCACAGTCACAGACACATTCACCCATTCACACACTGGTAGTGACTCTGCTGCCGAACACTGGCGCCAACCTCCCACCAGAGGCAGTACGGGGTTCAGTGTCTTAATGACCTGATGTTATCTTGTGCTTATTTCTAACTTGTATAATTTTGACAAAGTATATTTTTATGGAGAGTAAATTATCAAAAGTTATTTAAGGTTTAAGTTGATTTATTCTGGAATAATATTCCTGCCTTTTTAGTATTCATAATTATGTGAAAAAAGTTAGAGTTTTAAAGTTTTAAAAATTGCCATTCTGCTCTCTTTTTTGACTATTTACAAATATTTTTTAGGCTATTTTGGAGTCTAGCTAATATTTCAGTTACATGCCAGCTGTTTTGGAAAATTCAGACTTTTTTTTTCGTTTTTTAGTCTGTTTTG
>NW_023416929.1:83820-91912 GCF_002922805.2 Oryzias melastigma | reverse complement strand
CTCGTGCCCCGGCCATCATCATCTTCATCATCATCAGTCGGTAGCAGAGGAGCAGATGAGGTGTTGGCAGCCGTCGCAGGACGCCACGGTGGTGGAGATGAGCGCGCGCGGCGTGTGGATGCTGACGGCGGTGGTTCAGGTGAGGATGCGGGCGCGTGACGCAGCCGCGCGCTCAGCCGCAGTTATTTAGTATTTGTTTATTGTTTGATGACACTGGAACAGAAAGGAGAGTCCTCACCACCTGCTGACCGGAACCTGCCGCCTTTATTCGTTTGGTGAATAGGTTCGGTTCTGGACGGGTTCCGTTCGCTGCGTTTGTAATGCGTCGCGTGCGCTGCCCCCCCACCCCACGGCAGTGTCCTCGCGGCTCTTTTAGCCCGTTAAAGCCTCGACTCCCGCTCCGGTGTCATCCCACGGCCGGGGCCGGGTTCGGCTCCGCAGTCCCGGACCGGGGCCTCAGCTCCGGCTGTCCGCCGCTCTGTGCCGTTCACGTCCCGCCGGGGGAGCTGCAGGCGAGGCTGCGGGGCCTGGTGCGGTACAGTGCGGGGTAACGGCTGGTGTTCGAGCTGCAGCCTCCAGTGTTCTCTCTACTGGACCAAACGAGCCCGTCCGAGCCGGGTCCTCTGGTGGTCCGAGCAGTCGGAGCGCTCGCACGTGCACGCTTGGAGCTAATCCCGGATCCCGGTGGCGCTCACCGAGGATCAGGAGCGGGGTTTGGCTCCGGTGCTTGAACGTGGCCTAAATGTCAGCGTCTGGCTCCTGCAGGTGCTCCTGATCCAGGTCCTCAGCAGCCTCTGAGGCCTGCAGACCTTCACGGATCCAGGTCAGGTGTGGGAGGGGGACCAGCAGGTCCAAACCCGAGTCAGAGGAGCAGACCAAACAAAGAGCTGCTGTGTGGGTGAAGAGAAAACAAACTCTAAGTCCACATCTTCATCACATTTCAGTCTGAAAGATTCAACTTAAACTAAAAACATCATTAGTTGACGTAAAAATATCTTCTCCTTTTTTGTTTACACTAGACCTATAATAAATACAGATTGTTTGAATAAATGTAGAAATGTGTTGAGTAAATTTGGATGAGAATGGAAGAAAAAAAGACAAAACCGTTCACTACTCTCCTGAAAACTGCATTTGAGGTCAAAATAAATATTCACGCTTTCTGTCTGCTGTTACTGTGCTGCTTAACAACACGGTTAAGGAAGGAAGAGATTGTGGCGTGAGCTCAGATCAACAGGACGCTGCTCTGCTTGGCTGAAGGGTGGAGGATCAGGTCATGAGATAAACCCCGCGGCGGCCTGGCTTGATGGCGAGTCAGTGCAGGATTACCTTCAATCCAGTAAAACCAAAGGATTCTCTGTTTTAGTGACTGCAGCCACAGAGTTCAACTTTTAGGGGGAAATGCAGAGTTCAGGGAGGATGCTGCACTGAGAGGAATTCTAGTTGTGGTGAAGGAAACTTTAAAGATTCATTGACATTTGATCACAGAAAAATGAATTGTAAATCAAATTGTCAATCGAAAGCCTCATTTCCACTGAGCAGTCCGGTACACAGCAATTAACTCTGAGCATTTCCACTAGTGCTGCCACAAACCATTATTTTCATAGTCGATTAATCACCGATTATTATTATTATCTTAACATCATTAGCTTTAAACTAACTAAAAACTAGATATATAGCATTACCTGTGATAATGTTAGTGTGAATGCTGTGAGTGGAATTTTTGTCCACTGAAGATGCTAGTGCTGATAGCTGAAGATGCTGAAATTGATAGCTAAAAATGCTGAAGCTGATAGCCAGCTAAAATATTTGTTAAATGTTGTATGAGCTGAAAAAACAAGCCTAAGTTACCCAAAATAGCTAGCATGTAGCTGAGATATTAGCTAAACTCCAAATAGCCCGAAAAACCTTAATAAATGCCTAAATATTCCAAGAATCTAGCAGAATACCATTATATCTTTAAACTTTACTACACTCTGACTACATGCAATATAAAGTAACAGCTAATCGACTATTAAATTAGTTGTTGATCAGTCAACTTATCATGGCACATAGAAAAGCAACAAAAACGGAAGTCATCCAGCAGTTCGCCTTTTTCTTGCTTTACTTTTTGTACATTGTGTATAACAGGAATTTAATGTTGTTTGAAAGAAGATTGCGGGCAGCTAAGAAGAATACCGCCGTAAAGAGGAAAACTGAAACGCTAGCTTAGTGGTGTCGTCATCATTTTCTCTCAATCAGCGGGTGGCAACAGAGACTGTCCTGTTCTATTTTTCTATGGACCTACAACGGATGGAGGCCCTCAAGGGGTACGGGTCAGACCTGTTTAATGGATCCATTTAACAATGGAGATGCTCAAAATACTGGATCAAACTGGACCGTACTGCTTAGTGTAGAGGTGTCAAACTCAATCACACTAGGGGCCAAATTCCAAAACACACCTTAGGCCGCGGATCGAATGAGATAAACATTTATTGAACACTCTAAAACTACATTTTTGAAACTTTAAACCACAACTTTTTAACATAACTATGAACTAGATATATAGCATTACCTGTGATAATGCTAGTGTGAATGCTGTAAGATGAATTTGGCTGCTGAAGATGCTGAAATTGATAGCTGAAAAAAGTTTAAGCTGACAGCTAAATAAGCTAGAGCTATTAGCCTGCTAAAACGTTACCTAAATGCCAAATTAGCCCCAAATAGGTTGGCCAACACAGCTAGTATGTAACTGAAAACATGGCTAAACTTAAGAATATCCTAATAAACCTAAAAAAGCCTAAATAAGCCAAAACAGCTAGCATGTAAATATTAGCCTAACTCCAAAATGGCCTAAACAATCTAAAAAAAAGCCTAAATTAGCCAACTCAGAATGTAGCTGAAATATTAACTTAACTCCAAATAGCCTAAAAAAATCTTAGTAAATGCCAAAATAGTCCAAAAATCTAGCAGAATGACAATTTTGAAGACCATAACTTTTTAACATAATTATGAATAATAAAAAGGCAGGAATATTATTCCAGAATTAATCAACTTCAACCTTAAATAACTTTTAATATTTTACCCTCCATTTTTGTTAAAATTACACAGGTTAGACATAAGAACAAGATAACATTGGGCCGTTAATAACAATAAAATAAAATGATCTGGAGGGCCGGATAGAATTACCCGGAGGGCCGGATCTGGCCCCCGGGCCTTGACTTTGACACATGTGGCTAAAGGTTCAGTATTTTGGATGGGGATTCTTATTGCATTACATTTGCTGTATTAGGTTTCATTTCTAGATGACCTCACTGGGTTTCTCTTCATGGCTGTGACTTATGTTTTCTCTTGGTGTAAATATTGACCAGATGCACCAGCGGAGGATAAATACTGAGCACTCATCACATCATGCAGCTGATGTTGCTTTGGTCACAACATGAAGATCTGCTGCATTTTCACAGCAGACCTGGAGCATTTCTTTATGCAGAAGTCCTGCTCTGTCCTAGATTTCAAGAAGCTAGCTTCAGTCAGTTCCTCAGTTGTCGGGTCAGGACGTTAACTCCTTCAGGCCATAAACTCCTGACAGTGTGGTGGTGGTGGTGCACAATCAAGCAAGTAGAATTAATGTGGCTGAACAGTCTCACATCATTAATATCAGCTCCATACTAGAACTGCTGATGAGTACTTTTAACAAAATAGACCACAACACATTCAAATTATTTTATTTCTATGGCCCCTTTCATGTAAATACAGCTCAAGATTCTGTACTAAAGCGCCATTCCACTCCGATGAGAGTGGTGTTTTTGGCATGTTTATCATGTTGTGGCATTTTTCTGATGATAGACAAAGAAATGCAATTACTATTCTATTTCTTAATTCAAATTGTTGTTTATCAGAAGCAGATGACAAAATGCAGTTTGAAAAACATCATATTTGTAACGTAGAAAATATACTGAACTAGCTACAGCCCCGCCCACAACTGAGAGATGAATCTCTGATGAACTCTTCAAAAAAAAAAAAAAATCTCCTAGAAAATGACTGGTTTCTAGATTTAGCCTTAAAACATTCTCACAAGAGATGACCGGAGTGGGTCTTTAACTCTTTTGCTGCGTTCACGGTCACCTGTCCCTCTGCTCGCCGCTTGTGGTACATGTGGGAGGAGCTACCAGCAAATGTTTTTAGCATGATCGCTACATGGAAAGGTGTCTGTGGATATCTCACTTAGAATGTCTGAAGACACAGATGATGTTGAGGAATCAGGTTTATTTAATGAAGAGGGTTCTACATCAATTACACGTTTCCATGTCTGGATTCATGAGATCATTCTGAGATTCCAGGAGCTAGTTTACTCTCTCTCTAGATCAGGGGTGTCAAACTCAATCGCACAAGGGGCCAAAACCCAAAACACACCTTTGGTCACGGGCCGAATAAGATAGACATGTATTGAACACGCTAAAATGCCATTTTTAAAACTTTGAAAACATAGCTTTTTAACGTGGACTAAAACTCGGGACGCAACCGGTACCCTAACCCTAGCCTGGTCTGGTACTGTGTCCGGAACCAGTACTGATCTGCATCCGGTACTTATTGTCCGGTACCTTGTTATGGTTAGAGTTAGGATACCGGGGCAGTTCACACCACCAGTATCGTACCGGTTTGTGGCCTGGAGGTTGGGGAGCCTTAGTTTAATTGGACATCAAAATACAAAGAATTAGGGACGCAAAAAACATCAATTTTTGACAAGGAGGGGTCCTTAACCAAACGTCAATATGTGACTACTTGGGAGTGAGAATGTGTTGCGATATGTTACCAGCGCAAGATAACATCGGGGTGTTGATAACAAAAATATAAAATGATCTGGAGGGCCGGATATAGTCACCCAGCGGGTCGGATCCGGCCCCGGGCCTTGACTTTGACACGTGTACACTAGGTGATTGTGTTTTATGTGACAGCTGCTTCCATGGTGTGTCTGTGTCTCTGTGACTGAGATTGATGTCTCACTGTCTCTCTTAACCAGAGAGGGGAAAATTGGAAGCAAAAATAAAATCAGGGACTGGCTCCAGGGTGGGTCCCCCAGTGATGCCAATCCAGGCGACATAACTGGATCTTTGATTTTACTTCTCATAAGGGGTTCTGAGGGCTGCACGGTTGCGCAGTGGTTAGTGCTCTTGCCTCACAGTCAGAAGTCCCCGGTTCAAATCCCAGCTGGGTGACCTGAAACCGAAATGCCACGTTCTCGCCGTGCATGTGTGGGTTGTTCCTCCCACCGTCCAAAAACCTTTTTTCATTGGGTAATTGGTTACTCTAAATTCTCTAGGTGTGAATGAGAGTGTGTTTGGGTGTGTGATTGAGGCCCTGTGACAGACTGGTGACCTGTGCAGGTGAATCCTACCTTCACCCATCAGTAGCCATGTTAGGCTCTGGCCCCCCCGCGACCCCAAAAGGGACAAGCGGCTAAGATGAATGAATAAAGGGTTCTAAATCTGGTCTCAACACCTCCTGGAGTCCTCCCTGGAGAGGTGTTCCGGGCATGGCCCACTGGGTGGAGGCCCTGGAGAAGACCCAGGACACTTTCGGCTGGGCTGGGACGCCTCAGGGTCCCCCAGAGGTTGAGGAAGTGGCCGGGGAGAGGGAAATCTGGGCATTTTTGCTTAGACCGCTTCCCCCATGCCTCGGTCCATGATGAGAGGAACAAGAGGGATGGAGGAAATTTTCATCTTCCTGATAGTTAAGCAGAATAAATAAAGTTGTATTCTGTCGTTTCACTTTCCTCCAAGGAACCTGTTTTTAGTGCATAGGGATTGTTGCTGACAGGCTGCAGGATAAGTAATCCCATGCCTTCATTCTGCTGAAAACTGAATGAATATGGAATCATTCCTCCTCAGTGAAATAATCGGGCAGAATCAAACTGCCTGGAAGACTGTCATTTTTTTGCCTTGTTCTTTCATCTACTCATAAGTTCATAGGTTGTTTTTAATTGTTACTTCCCTCATAAAAGCATTTTTGTTTCTTGCCCTGTTAGTTTTATCTGAAAGTGGGAGATGGCAAATAAAACTAGATGATGATGTAAAATTGATCAATATTCTTGAACTGGACAGCTCATAATGACTTCTGAGTGAATCCTGCTTTGATTTGCTACAATTTACATTTTTACTTCTGCTTTTCTTCATAAGTGTTTGTTTTAGGCGGGATTCTCCAACCTGCAGCTCCAGATCCACATGTTCTCTTTTATCTCTCCATGGTGGCTCCTTGACCAAACATAAAATAATTCATGGAGACTGCTGATCCAGACATGTCGACCGTCAGAGTCAGCAGCTCCTGATAATGTCTGTCTAACCAAAACTAACTAAAGAAAACAAATAAAGACTACCTGTAAATTAAGACTACCAAGATCCAAACTAAAATAACAAAACCCAGCAGAGTAAGACTGCTAAAGACAAAGAGAGGAAAAAGAACAAAAAAAGGAAAAGTAAAATAAAATACAATTTTTTTTAAAGCAAGGATTACTTAACTAGCATTTATTAAATTAAGATTATTTAAATGTATAAATTGATGTCTGAGGTTCACATAGATGATAAACTATTTAGGTTTTTACATCCTGTTGACTTGAAGACGTCTTGTTTGTTCAACAGTTTTTATATACAAAGAAAAACTTTGGTAAAAAGTTTGATCTTTTATGAGTTAAAATCACGTATTATCTTATGCTGAACAACATTGGTTACTAGCTGTCCAGAGCTGCACTGAGATGATCCTGTTTGGAACAGAGCATCTTTTATTTTGATAATAGGTTTAAAAAAAAAAAAAGAATTTGAGCGATTCTAGGTTCTTTTTATATATTTGCTTTTGTTTGCGCCAAAAAATAAACATAATTCATATTTATTATTAAAAGAAAGAAGGTCATGAATTCAAATCCAAATTTCTTAAAAGCTAAAGTAAGACTATGCAGCTCCTTCTAGGTTTTGATTAGTAGAAAACGAGCTCAAATGCCTCTTTTACTGTTAAAGGTTGCTGACCCCTGTTTAGCCATTATAATCTCTTAAGTAGGTAAAAAAATCCTGTACCTTATATCATAGAAAAATACACAACAATGACGTAAGTTGTATAATTGATGTTTTTCTAACAGGAGCTACTAACTCTTACTCATAGCCTTGACATTAGACATCAGTTTGTTTCAGTGAAAACAGGCCTGTGCTTCTGTTTGTGTGTCACTGTGGATGTGGGGCAGGAGGTGGAGGAGGGAGGCTTTGACCAGAGCCCCGGCTCTAAAAGCAGGACAAACAAAAGTCTAGACGATAATTATTGTCAGAAATAATTGACCTGGTTGTCTGCTGCTCCTCCTGCTGATTATTAATGGTCTCCTGGTTTGTAGTGGTGGAGAATGGACATTTATTTTCCTGTTGATGCAAAGCATCGTTTGTTTCCCTGCTACAGGACGGACAAACAAACTCCATTGAGAAATACGGTCATTGTGGCGTGTTAATTGCCTCCCACAGTGCTCTAGTTTTAGATATATATTCACTTTCAGTATTAATAATCACGTCATATCACTGACTGTTGAGTTTGTCGCCCTGCAGGGTTTGAAGAGTCTCCCACACTAACCCATTTCTTCTAGGTTTGTTTTATGTGATCTTCTCATTTTTTTCCCTTTTCAGGTCCTAGTTTTGGTTGGTGAGGCTGAACAATCGTCAACAGTCCAGCAGGCAGCAGTCCTTTGCACACGGGGGTTTACTCAAGATGACTACACCCTGGAACTTGATGGAGAGCTGGCTGAGGGACAACCTGTCCTCAACGGTGAGTGGACGGATCATTCTCCAGTGTGTGTGTGTGTGTGTGTGTGTGTGTGTGCGCTAAAGGATATTATGCATTTTTTAATTGTAGTTCTTTATATATAAAAAGTAGGACAGAATTGTTTCATCAAAATGAAAAAACTATTAAGAGTTTTTTTAAATTAAACAAGGACCATGCTAAGCTTCCTTTTTTAGAAATGGTATTTATTTAGAATTGATTTGAACAGAACTTTAATTGATCTCTCAATGGGGGAATTGAGTTGCTACCAGATCTCTATAATAACAAAAGATAACAAATGGCACAAAAACAAGTGTCCAGTGTCTAT
>NW_023416929.1:26049-83706 GCF_002922805.2 Oryzias melastigma | reverse complement strand
AGGGATACAAAGTCCTCTGTCGTTAGGGTAAACCGTGTCGCACTAAAAGCGCTTTTCTTCATATGGGTGTGCTCTGAAGCACAGAAGTTTACAATAAAATGCAAGTAATGACTTTGTTGCAGCATGACCTTTTTAAAGATATAAGACCGCTGTTATGTATGTTTGAGTGCTGGAAGCTCCACACTAAAGCTAGCAGACTGGGAATATTGGTGACTTCATTGAAGGAAAGGGAGGTCGGAATTATGATACTCTATTTTTTCATAACTCTCTGCTTGGAGGGATAAATGAAGAGGAAGAGAGACGGGAAGAATTCGGATTGGTCTTCAAGTTGGTTTACTTTCAAATGCGAGACGAGCATTGAACGCAGCCTCAGCCCTGGGCTGCATGGCACCCTGGGAAAACGGGATTTTGGTGACGTGTGGGAGGAGCTACCACCTAAAGTATTTAGCTTCATCGCTACATGGAAACATTGACTGTATATCTCTTCTACGGTCAATGCATGGAAGACACTGAGATATCAGGTTTATTTATTTCTACAAAAGCATCAGTAATCGTGTCTCCATGTTTGGGTTCATGAGATCATTTAAAGATTCTCCCAGGACGGTGAGCTTCACCATCTGGCTGCAGGAGCTGCATCTGAATAATACACCAGATTCTAGTGGAGAGGTGGGCAGTGTTTGACCGTCTACTGTTCCAATAGGTGTGTATGCTAGCGGAACACATGTGGAGCATGAGACTAAAGTGTTTATTAAAGATAAGTGCAGAAAATTTAAATGAAAAGGACGAAAAATGAATTTGGCTGCCAGCGCTGTAAAAAAATAATACAATGATCATATAATAGTAACTAACTGACCATTCATATTGTGCCTCAATAAGAATAAATTACCCAACATACAGTGTAAAATGAATTAAAATACAACATCATGCATTTTTATTTCCACAGTTATTGTTCTTTGAAGTGATGAGGCCATTTGATATACTCTGCATTTTAGCTCTTAATTGCAGTTTAATTAAGATGTTATGCTAAAGTATTAGTATTTGACATTTTATTTTAGTTTTGCAAAGGATGTTAAATTCATTTTAAGATATTGATTAAATCAATATAAAGCTTTTTAGGCACATAGTTTATTTGTCTTCTCCCTCCTTGTTCTCAAATCTAAAAGTATCTAAGGATACTAATAAGAATCCCAGATTGATGAGGAGTATCGATTTTGGCTCCATCCCTACCCCTGATATGCAAATTGCATTTGGTGTGAACACAACTTGACGAGAAAGATCTGTGAAAGCGCTCTGACTAAAGGAGCTGCTCAGTGAATCTAAAGTCTCCTTCAGAGGCTGTAGATCAGGGCTGTCAAACTCAATCACACAAGGGGTCAAGATCTAAAACACACCTTAGGTCTCCGAACAGGATAAACATTTACTGAACACTCTAAAACTAAGTTTTAAAACTTTAAAATTGTAACTTTACCATAATTATGAACTAGATATGTGATAATGCTAATGTGAATGCTGTAAGCTGAATTTGGCCGCTGAAGATTCTGAAATTGATGGCTGAAAACGCTGAAGCTCATAGCTGAAAACACTGAAGCTGAAAACGCTGATAACGTTGAAGCTAATAGCTGAAACAGCTGAAGCTGATGGCTGAAAACGCTGAAGCTAGGAGCTGAAACCGGTGATGCTGATGGTTGAAATCGCCGTAGCTAATAGCTGAAAAATGCTGTTAGCCAGCTAAAATATTAGCCAAATGCCAAATTATCCTAAAAAACTAAGAAAAAAACATAGGTTAGCCAAAACAACAAGCATGTAGCAAAAAAACTAGCTAAACTTAAAAATATCCTAAAAAACTGAAAAAAGCCTAAATTAGCCAAAATCACTAGCATGTAGCAGATATATTAGCTAAACTCCAAAATAGCCTAATAAATCTTAGTAAATGCCAAAATTGTCCAAAAAGCTATCAGAATGGTCGTTTTTAAAACTTTAAAACTGTAACTTTTTAACATAAATATGAATAATAAAAAAGCAGGAATATTATTCCAGAATAAATCAACTTAAACCTCAAATAACTTTCAATATTTTACCCTCCATGAAAATATATTTTGTCAAAATTATACAAGTTAGAAATGAGAGCAAGATAACATCGGACCATTAATAAGAATACAATATAAAGATCTGGGGGGCCGGATTCGGCCCCCGGGCCTTGACTTTGACACATGTGCTGTGGTATTTAGAAGAGTCTATATCTTTACCCTGGATGATCACCAGAGAAACAGGAGGTGACTTCCCTCTGAAGTCGATGATCGTCTCCTTTGTCTTGCTGGCGTTAATCCGGGGCGCGTTGCTTCCACACCAGCTGACATAATCCTCCGTGATCCTCCTGTACTCCTCATCATCTTCATCTGTCACACATCCAACCATGGCAGTGTCTGAGTTGTAGATGGAATCCGATGTGAGAGAAGGTGAAGGACATTGGGTTAAAACACAAAGCCTGACCCCTGACTGAGCCATCTTCCATTGTATAGTCTCAGGATTCAGCCTGGATATCGAACGTGAAATATGAAACTGCAGGTGTGGCACAGTGCTTTAAGGAGAATGTAATCAATCGTCTTTATCAGGGGTTTGATGATGTGATCATATATCAGATGTTTGGCACAAGGGCTGGGAATCACTGGGTACCTCATGATACGATACCCGATACATGGCTCACGACATTGATATCACAATACTGCGATCATTGGGAAAAAAAATCTCTGACTCACAATAAATAGAACACATATTTTTTTAGGAAAATATATCCCCTTTTATTTTTTAGCTTGAACACAATCATGATAAACAACTTGTGTCTTAGTTTGTGCAACAAATAATAAACACTAATACAAATCAGTAATACTGTCTTTGATGAGGATCGACACCAACTGAATTAGAATTATCAGTAAAATTCAGTGTTAATAATAGTAAACATGAACAGCAGTGCCAATACTTAGTGCTAAATTGTTGTAAACAAAAAAACAAAAAATTAAATAATTCTAGTAGCTACCACACATTGGTGCAACGTGCGCCCCCTATCTACCTCCAAAGGAACGTCTCACCAAAGAATGATGTCCCATTTTGTGAAGAAGTCTGACACCCCTGTTCTAGATTATGTGTTTTCTGTGCTAAAGTCTGTCTTTGTTGTACGTTACTGTTTTGTTTATTCTCGGGGTTCTAGTCTGCAAATTAGCCGTTGGCTGGATGGCCTGTGGACATGGCATTGGTTGCATTTGAAACTGTAGCAATTTTTTTTTTTTTTTCTCTCCCTCTTAAATAAATAAATGATAAAATGTTTTACTCCAGAATAGGCAAGAAAAAGACCCACAAAAAAGTCACAGGCAGAACTGCAAATGTAAAATGTCTGCACAGGGAGTAAATGATGAGTAGTGCTGAAAGATGTCAGCAACATGACCGCATGTCTCTGCAGTCTCCATCTGTAGTAGCATCACTAAGCAGCATGGCTCAGTCATTCAGGCCAACTTCAGAGCAGCCATAGTGACCTGATACAATAGTTAAATCCAGTACCTTAAGTGTCCTACTTCTAAGAGCTTCAGCTGTTAGAATGATTTCATGTTCAACTGCTGTGTTCCCTTTTAATGTCTGTGTTCAGAAAGAGTTTATATAAACCATAGTTTCAAGTAAATAGTTTGTTGACGTTGATCCAAAGCTCAGTGTATCTTCTTCTGTCGTTCTCCTGCAGTGACGTTCAGGGACTGCGATGGAGGAAGAGTAGCGCTGAAGGTGGAAAACTCTCCTCATTTCTCTGTCAGTGATGAGGGTGTGGTCTTCACTCTTCATCATCTCCACCTGCTGGAGAAGACCCAGTTGGTGATCTCTGCTCGAGACCTGCAGTCTGGACTCGTCTGGAAAACCCGAGTCCATCTCCAGATTCATCCACATGGCAACAGCACCAAACCGCAGGTGCAGCACGAGCTCCTTTAGTGTTCCTCATGGAGCGAGCCACTGCTCTGCTTGGCTTTTATTATTTTTTTTTTGGCTGTTTAAATTTGCAAACTGCAAAAAATGTGATGAATTATTGAATTCTTTAGTTACTGCAGACTTCAGTCTTACATTTTTCAAATGAGCCTCTATTGTGCAAAAAAGAAGTGTGAATTTGAACTCTGGTTACATGATAGTGGCATGTGGAGTTCTGCCAATGACAAATGTCTCGTGTTTAAGGACTTCTTTCTTAGTTTTTCAAGCTACCTCACTAAAAAGACAAAAAAACATTTCACTTTGGGATTCACCCAAAAAACAAACTGAGATCTATATTTTATGTGGTTTTATTTTACAGCTATACTGTAGTCTCAGTCGGGAGAAATCAATACTTTTGCAAAGTGTTCTTAGTTTAATGTAAGTGAAGGCTAAAACAAGCCACATTTACATTTTGATGTTCGCTGTAAAGCTGCCTAATAATTGTGTGAATGTTTAGTAAGAGTTCACACTGCAGTGATTCTCCTGCTCCTTCCTGTAAATTTGGATGACGGCAAAAACAAAACAAAAGTTCTAGCAGAAGCGCCTGTCAACCGTCGTGGAAAAATGCACGTCTGGTGTGAATTGAAGGAGAGAGCGGATGATCCATGCTTTTAACAGCACCCACCTGGACACTGAGCACAAACAGGAGGTCCAAACCACAAACACATTTGATGAGAAAGTGTCTTCACCATGCAGACGATCCCAGTTCTTCACATTCACAGATTTGCCTCTAAACTGTCTGCTCTTCCTGTAGTCATCGATTTGCACTGTGTCAGCTGGCTTGTTTACTATTTTGCAGATAAACCCTGGTGATTTAACACTGACTGAACAAGCACCAGACATCTTGTTTCCATGGCGCAGCATGGTATCCAAGGGAGATGGGACTCTACTGCGAGTGAAGAGGGACTGGGTGATTCCACCCATCAATGTCCCGGAAAACTCCAGAGGACAGTTCCCTGAGGATCTCGTCAGGGTAAGAACATTCACACGCATGCACACTTGAATTCATCTACAATAATGTGAGTTTGTGAAGTGTTTTTACGTGAATTCACTTTGGGGGAATTTCAACAACATGGAAAACGAAAACAGGCGTGAAAAAGACGATATAGGAAATTTAACGCTTTAGTGCTGCGAGATTGCAATGCTGAATAGCCTAAAAGTCAGTAATGATTGCCTCTACCGTTCCAAAAATATTTAAACAAGTAGAAAAGATGAGCTTTTAGTCCAATTTTGTTTAGGGTCTGCCTCCCCCGTGAAGTAGTGTGAGACATGAATGTGATTGGATTAGAGTGATTGGAGTAGTGAGTGAATATAAAGTTGTATCCTGAGAGCATGAAAAGTTGGAAGGAAAGCATTAAAGGGGCCATAGCATGATTTTCTTAGTAAACTATATCCATATGATCATATATTGTCTTTGGAACAGTAAAAAACAAACTATTTATGTCTTTTGTGGACTCTTTTCATACCTGGAAGTCAATCGACTCGATCTCTGAGGCTCCAACTTTTGCTCCTTGAGGGTGCCGCCCATTTCATGACATCATCCTAGAGCCGGGCTTGTCAGCATGGTACCCACGACACGCTGACAATTGATTGATGAACATACTGATATACAAACTGCAGCGCATGCATTTATCACCAACATTTGCCACAGATAGACCGGTGATGCTAATGGGTTTATTTTGCAGTGAAATGTGGTCAAAAAATGCAAACATCACCAGATGAACATTTCAGGATTTATTGAAGTGATGAGAACATTGTTCTGAATAGCTCTGGCTTTGAAGGTTTCTGTTCTTTTTGAAGCATCATTAATCTGTGTATCGGGCTGCACGGTGGCGCAGTGGTTAGCGCTCTTGCCTCACAGCGAGAAGGCCCCGGTTCGACTCCCAGCTGGGACCTTTCTGTGTGGAGTTTGCATGTTCTCCCCGTGCATGCGTGGGTTTTCACCGGGGACTCCGGCTTCCTCCCACCGTCCAAAAACATGCTTCATAGGTTCATTGGTGACTCTAAATTGTCCCTAGATGTGAATGTGAGAGTGAATGTGTGTGTGATTGAGGCCCTGCGACAGACTGGAGACCTGTCCAGGGTGAACCCCGCCTTCGCCCTTCAGTAGCTGGGATAGGCTCCGGCACCCCCGCGACCCCGAAAGGGACAAAGCGGTCAGGAAGATGAATGAATGAAATGAATGAATAATCTGTGTATCAAAAATCCTTTTCACGTGTACCTTTCTGCCTCTGCTCGGTAATCCATGTTCAAACCAGTTCTTCTAATTCGTCGTTCACTTTTCCCACTGGAATCATCCTGTTAACGGTTGAAAAGTTACAGTAAATCAAAGAATATAATCACTGGAGCTCCGTTGTTAAAGGATTAAACAAATGTTTGTTAATGAAGTCTAAAGCTGAACTTCACCCAGAACTTGAGAAAACCTGAAGATGTTTCTTTTTTACCCTTACGTGCTGCAGATTAGGTCAGACCGGGACAAGAACCGGATGCTCCGCTATAGTGTGACGGGCCCTGGGGCTGACCAGCCTCCAACTGGCATCTTCATCATCAACTCCATCTCTGGCCAGCTGTCGGTCACCAAACCTCTGGACAGAGAACACATTTCCAACTTCCACGTAAGGCTCCATACACCATGTTTGTGTTGAGATTCAGATTGAATCCGTCTGTCATCACACTGCTAGAGTGTGTGGTGGCGATTTGATTCAAGGAAACACCTCCTCCATTACATCTCAAAGCCTCAAAATGGAAGTTTACACCCCTAGTGCGTACAGTTTTAGTTTATACTTAATATCTATGGAAGCGTTGTGACTCTTAATTCAAAATAAAAGTCAATATTGTAAATTCTTTTACATTTTCTTGTTCAACACCGCTCATTCTGTAACTTCATTAAAACAAAAAAGGAAATAGCACTTCATATTTCAATTTCATAAGTTCTTTAGTAAATTTGTACCAAAATTCAACTGAAAATATCAGTTTTGAAAATAAAAATGGATTAATGGAAATGCTTTTTCATTTTCACAATATAACTGCATTACTCGTCTCTTAAATAAAATGAAAAACCAATTCTCCAACAGCGTTTCCATTTTCTTCTTCAACACTGCTCATTCTGTGACATAATTAAAGTGACAAAGCCAATGAAGATTGCTCTTTCATTTTCACATCCCGCTGCGCAAAAAGTTTCTCATAAATCGGTTTGAGTTAGGAGTTCCTTGGGGCGCACCACGATGACACCGCCGCTTATTCTTCTTCTGCTTTGGTTTGTGTCATCTGCAAACAACAAACCGTTCTCTTTGACTTAAATAGAGGATATTGAATAATGTCAGTTATTGAGCAGTGACAGGTCATGTGTTTAGTTTGTCCTGTATTTAACTTTGTTTTCAGTCAGTTTAACGATTCCCTCAAACTCTTATTTAGTTCATTCTCTGTGGTTTAAGTAACTTTCTAAATTTAAACGCCATAATGAGAACCCCCTCTGCATTCATCTCTGTGTAGTTTTTAGTCTGAATCTGTGTTGGAAAGATATAAATATCTGATCTTAAGTTATGAACCGGATAATGATAATACATGTAAAGGAAATGGTTTTGGAGCCGGGGCGGGATTATATAAGTTCGTTTCCTCCCACTCCCTTTCAGGCAATCTCTTAGTGTTTAGTTATCCTGTGTTTGTCTTTATGGATGTAAACTTCTGATGAGTGATTGTATCGCACATGAATTAACTTTTTTATTTTGATTGCTTGAAATAAACCATCTAATTCTTACATTTGACCAACATTTTAGGTCAGGGGTGTCGAGCTCAATCACACAGGGGGGCAAAATCCAAAACACACCTTAGGTCACGGACCGAACAGGATAAACATTTACTGAACACTCTAAAACTACATTTTGAAAACTTTAAAATTGTAACTTTTTAACATCATTATGAACCAGATATATAGTATTACCTGTGATAATGCTAGTGTGAATGCTGGAAGCTGAATTTGGTAGCTGAAAACACTGAAGCTTATAGCCAGCTAAAACATTAGCTAAATACCAAAATTAGCCTAAAAAACTATTTAAAAAAAAAGAAAAAAAAACTTAGGTTAGCCTAAACAGGTCGCATGTATCGAAAATAGAGAAATAAAGAGCTAAGCTTCAAATTAGCTTAAAAAAACAACAACAAAAAAGCCTAAATTAGCCAAAACGGATGGCATGCAGTCGACATATTAGCTAAACTCCAAAACAACTCCAAAATAAAAAAAATCTTAGTAAATGTCAAAATAGTCCAAAAAGCCAATTTTTAAAATTGTAGTTTTTTTTTTACATATTTATGAATAATAAAAATGCAGGATTATTATTCCAGAATAAATATACTTAAACCTTAAATAACTATATATTTTATTCTCTGTAAAAACATATTTTGTCAAAAGTATACAAGTTAGAAATGAGCACAAGATAACATCAGGTCATTAATAACAATAAGATAAAATGATCTGGAGGGCCGGATCCGGCCCCCGGGCCTTGACTTTGACTCATGTGCTTTAAGGGAACGACGATCGTTTCAGCTCATTGACATTTTCTCACCAAGTATTGATTGAATGTTTGTTTCCAGCTGCGAGCTCATGCTGTTGACATGAATGGGAATCAAGTGGAGAACCCCATTGACATCGTCATCAATGTCATTGACCAAAACGATAACAGACCAGAGTTTCTGCACAACGTCTTCAACGGTTCTGTCCCGGAGGGATCCAAACCCGGTACGACGCGAGCGTCCGCTCCTGCACGCGTGTGCGCATGCTTGTTGACGTCGTCGTGTTTTTTCTGCAGGAACCTTTGTGATGACTGTGACAGGAGTGGACAAGGATGATCCTAAAACAGCAAATGGGATGGTGAGGTACAGGATCCTCTCCCAGAGTCCCATGAGCCCGTCGTCCAACATGTTTACCATCAACAACCGGACTGGAGACATCATCACAGTGGCAGCAGGCCTGGACCGAGAGGTCTGTGTGAACAAACCTTAAACCTCATTCCAACACCTTCATCAAACGACTGTTTGATCAATCAATCAATCAAACCAAAGAATGGGGGACATTCATCAGCATTTTTCCCTCTTGAGTTTATGGTACTTCCCTGGGGTGTAACAGTTCTTTTATTGACGAGTTGCTATGTCGTCATCAGTAATCGTCCACCCGCCATGCTGGAGGTCAGTGGTGGAACTCGGTGTAAATGAATGTGGGGAAATCTACAGCAGTTCTGGTCTGAAGATCTTCTAACACAGGAGTGTCAAACTCAATCGCACGACGGGCCAAAATCCAAAACACACCTTAGGTCATGGACCGAAAATTTACTGAACGCACTAAATCTTTAAAACTTTAAAACTTTTTAACATAACCATGAATAATAAAAAGGTAGGAATATTATTGCAGAATAAATCAACTTAAACCTTAAATAACTTTTAATAATTCACTCATCGTGCCCTTTTAAAAAAATTAAAGGTTTTCTGTTAAATTCAGTTATGTTGCTGCATTTGTGAACTTGCCTTTTGGAAGTTTTGTATACTTTGACATCTTCCACTGAAGTTCTAACGGACGCACACACTCCTGGTGTGTCCGTCTGCAAAAACAATCCCAGATAATCGACTTCCTTGTAGCTTTCTTGTTTGCATCGCTTTTTTTTGTTCAGTTACTTTTTTATTTTTTTCCTGATATTTCACTTTGTTTGCAGAATTTTTTATTATTGCAGTTTCTTTCTTGTTTGCAGTTTTTCATTTTTGCGACAATCACTTTTGTTTACCGTTGCTTTTTATTTTTCTGAGATGGCTTTTTTGCTTGCAGAATTTTTTTTTTGTAATTTTTGCACTTTTTTTCCCCAGTATTTTTTTATTTTTGCTGCTGTCACTTTTGTTTGTTACTTTTTATTTTTGCAGAGATTGCTTTTTTGTTTGTACCGGTAGTTTCTTTTTTTTTTTTTTTTTTTTTTACTTTTGCTTGGGTCACTTATTTGTTTTCTGATTTTTCATTTTTGCACAGTTTCTTTTTTGTTTGCTGTTACTTTTTCTTTCCTGCGATGGAGGTTCTTGACTATTTTGCTTTTGCATTCTTGTCAGGTTGAGGAGCACTTGCCTAAATAACAAGGTCTTAGAATAATTTGGTTTAACTAAATGTTCAGTTGATCCCATTAAAGACATTGTCTAAGTTTTTACTCGGAAAAGCCCTGAAGTGGTGCTGATACCAGAGGGCTGGAGCCTTCAGGACAAATCCGATCATGAACAGAAAATCTGGGAGAGTTTGATCAAAATGGGAGCCGGTTCTGTGTGAGCACGAGCAGCAAATGATTGCACGGAGAATGTCTGAGTTCATGAGAGTGAGTGGGAAAGACGAGTCCTCTGAGGTTGAAAAGGATAGTAGATAGAAATCTAATCGGATAAGCCTGACAAAGCTGACCGAGCTCACTGTACATTTTTCTAAGCATCATTTCAAGTTTGCAGTGAAAAGCTTCAGCAGCCTCTGGCTCTGCTCAGTTTTCTGTCCTGTGCTGCATCTAATCTGTAATACCAGATTATTGATTTGCATGCTTCCATGATCAAAGCGTTTGATTCATTCTTTTCTGTTCCAGAAAGTCCCCCAGTACACCCTGATCCTCCAGGCTACGGATATGGAGGGAAGCCCAATGTACGGCCTCTCCAACACCGCCACCGCCATCATCAGGATCACCGACGTCAACGACAACCCCCCAGAGTTCACCGCTGACCGAGTGAGTTCCTTCAAAGCAAAGCATGCAGAGAAATGCTGAAACTAGATCTGCATGCCAGCTGGTTTATTACCATCAACCAGCTCATAAAATTCAAAAAGAACAAATAGACTCGCACTGATTGAGGGGGAATCTGCTTTTTGAGATAGTGCTGTTTTATAAACAAGTATTATTTACCCCAGAGTCATGTTTATGTTGAAGCTCAGTATTTGTGGCCTTTATTCCAGTTCTTTGGAGAAGTACACGAGAACCGAGTGAATGTGATTGTCGCCAACCTGACGGTGACGGACAAAGACCAGCCCCACACTCAGGCCTGGAGCACAATCTACCGCATCGTTTCTGGAGACCCCTCCGGACGCTTCTCCATTTCCACTGACCCTGCATCCAACGAGGGCTGGCTCACTATTGTCAAGGTAGGCTTTGGTCCAAACCTGCTCCTCCATTTCACACACTGCCTGATGTTTTGGCATTTAGCTAATATTTAGCTTCAGCGTTTTCAGCTATCAATTTCAGCATCTTCAGCGGCCAAATTCAGCTTACATCATTCACAATAGTATTATCACAGGTAATGTTATATATCAAGTTCATAATCATGTTAAAAGTTACAGTTTTAAGGTTTTAAAAATGTAGTTTGAGTGTTCAATAAATGTTTATCCTGTTCGGTCCGTGATCTAAGATGTGTTTTGGATTTTGGCCCCGTGTGCGATTGAGTCCGACACCCCTGGTTTAGATGATGTAGACTTTGTTTTCATGCACATTAAGCTCCTTTCCTGAACAAGCCAGTGCCAGAGTATGCTTAGTTTTTGTTCTAAGATGGGCTCCATTTTTTTTTTTAACATGTTTTCAAAACAGATTGTTTCCATTACCCAGAACGCCACATCCGCTCAGTCTTTCTGTTTTTTCTTCTGTGCAGCCCGTTGATTTTGAACAGACCCGTTCCTTCACGCTCAACGTTCAAGCAGAAAACGAGGCGCCTCTGGCCCCCGGCATCCAACTCTCTCGTCAGTCTACGACTACAGTTTCTGTTCATGTCCTGGACGTGAACGAGAGTCCAGAGTTCAGCCCCAATCCCAAAGCTGTCAAGCTGGAGGAAGGTCTGCCTGCTGGAACACAGCTCACCACCTTCACTGCCCTGGATCCAGATCGCTTCATGAGGCAGACTGTGCGGTAAAAAAAACGTTAACTTTTCATTTTTTAAATGTTCACACGCCGTCTTTCTCCTTCAGAATCTGCTGGAATTATCTGCTGTGATTATTTTATTAAATTAAAGAAATAATATGGCATTTATTTTTAGTTTTATTATAATAAATAAGGCAGAGAACGTACGTCAGTCTGACAGCTGGAATGCAGCAGCAAAGCGCCCGCCTTTAGGGGCGGAGCCAAACAGAGCTGTCTGCTATTAAAGATCCAACGAGGAAACTGACTTTTCAATTTTGGGATGGAAACCAACATGAATTTTCCACAGTAAAAAGCACCGGCGTTGTCTAAAAATTGCGGAAACTCCGCGGTTCTACACGAAAGCTCCGCCCACCGACATCGCAGGAGGTGAGCAGTTCAGAGGGGACAGACACGCCCCCACCTGTGTAGATTCCAGGCGAGCCGACCTGAAATCCAGCTGGATCAAACTTTTCCTAAAACAATTGTTTTATTATTATTTTACAACCACAATAAAGAAAATTTATGAGAAAAGAAGAAGCGGGAAAAAAAGAAAAACAGAATTCCAGGAAAAATGTCAAATGGACAGCAGTGCTCTGCCTGGTAGCTGAAGCCACATAAGAAAGGTCACGTCATGAGCTGTGAGGTCTGTGATGTTCCTCTATCATCAGAAATATGTCACCCAGAGAAACCTGTGACTTTTTCCTGCATTTCTTTTTTGCATTTTCATTCAAAAACATGATGATTAGTTTGTTGACAAACTTTATTTTTGTTGTTTTTATAAAATTACACCTAAAACTTTCATTCTATGTGATTAAAAACAGTTTAAACATTTTAGGGGTTTCCACAGCAAAATGAATCCCTTTTTTCCAGACAGAATTTTTATGATTTTATGTTTAGTTTGTGAATATAACAAAATAAAGGTAGTGACACATAGGAGAGGTTGTGCTGATTAAACTAAGACCAAATAAGCAGCAGGTAGTCTTTCAAATTGAAATAGAGAAGTTTATTCAAATTTAGACACAGAGTTTTCGACTCTAGATTCCATCCATCCATCCATCCATCCATCTTCCTCCGCTCATCCAGGACCGGGTCGGGGGGGGGCAGCAGACTAAGCAAAGATGCCCAGACTTCCCTCTCCCCGGCCACTTCCTCCAGCTCCTCTGGGGGGACCCCGAGGTGTTCCCAGGCCAGCCGAGAAACATAGTCTCTCCAGCGTGTCCTGGGTCTTCCCCGGGGCCTCCGCCCAATGGGGGCATTCCCAGAACACCTCTCCAGGGAGGCGTCCAGGAGGCATCCGGAACAGATGCCCGAGCCACCTCAACTGGGTTCTCTCGATGCGGAGGAGAAGCGGCTCTACTCCGAGCTCCCTCCGGGTGACCGAGCTTCTTACTCTATCTCTCATGGAGCATCCAGATACCCTCCAGAGGAAACTCATTTCAGCCGTTTGTAGTCGGGATCTCGTTCTTTCGGTCACGACCCAGAGCTCGTGACCATAGGTGAGTACAGGAACGAAGATCGACCAGTAAATCGAGAGCTTTGCTTTCTGGCTCAGCTCTCTTTTCACCACAACGGACCGGTACAGCGACCGCATAATAGCGGACGCAGCTCCAATCCGCCTGTCGATCTCACGCTCCGATCTTCCATCACTCGTGAACAAGACCCCAAGATATTTAAACTCCTCCACCTGAGGCAGGAGCACTCCACCCACCGAGAGAGGACAAACTACCTTTCTCTGGTCCAGAACCATGGCCTCAGACTTAGCGGTGCTGACCTTCATCCCGGCCGCTTCACACTCGGCTGCAAAACGCTCCAATGCATCCTGGAGGTCCTGGTTCGATGGAGCCAACAGAACAACAACTCTAGATTCCAAAGGGTTAAAAATAAACCTTCTAAATGTACAATTCTGCGTGTCATTTCATATTGTGATTATTTGCAGATAAGTGGCTGGCAAATACTATAACTTAAAAATAATATACAAAGGCAATTAATCTCGATTATTTTTATCCTGATTTGCGATTAATTAGTTAATGTTTTGTTTAATTGATTCTCGGCCCTACTTAAAAAATATAAGAGGACTGAAGTTCTAATAATTTATTCAATGTTTATATTTTTCTTGAATGACCTGGTATGAGTGTGATCAAATGCTCCTCCAGGTGTGCACAACACAGAAATAACCATTCAACGCAAAAATTCGATTAATGTAATTTAAAAAAAAAATTAAATGTCTGTAATTAATTAATCACAATTAATGCAAAAATTTGACAGCCCTAGTTTGTAACGTAGCCGTAGCCCAAAGGAAGAAACCTATTTTGAGTTTGATTCCATTAGTAATCAGGTTTGAGGATAAACATGCAGCCTCCTAAGAAGACGGGGTTTCAGCTTTCTGTCTGTCTGCACCTCCTTCTCTCTCATTAAATCTATTATCTGGATGATTAAACTCTGGGAATTTTTAATGAATTCAGTTTTGAAAAAAATCTTTGTCCATTTTCTTTTTTAAAACCCCTCTGTCATCACAGGTACTCCAAGGTCTATGACCCTGCTAGCTGGCTGAAGATCGACCCTGTAAAGGGAGAGGTTTTAACCATCGCCGTCCTCGATCGAGAGTCTCCGTTTGTCAGGAACAACTACTACAATGCTACCTTCATTGCTTTTGATGATGGTGAGACGTCTGCACTTGTGACTCGTGATCTTTGGCTTCTCAATCTGTTGTTTTCACTTTCAATTCAGCTTCACTTCTGACCTTTGTTTCTGAGATTTGTAATAATAGAAAAAAAATATCCTTTTATTTGGTATCTGCAAACAACATTTGTGCATTTTTACTAAAAAACTAATTGAAATTGAAGGACAGTTTAGTGTTTTTACATATAACAATTGTTTTGGTTAAAAAAAGAGGAAAAGTTTAAAATGTTTTGAGGATTTTTTTTCAGGTCCTCAAAAAATGCACAAGCACAAGTTTTGAAAGGCGTAAAAGGCCATGAATGAACCATAGACTGCTCCTGCAGCTTTCCAATCAACTAAAACATGTGTCAAAGTCAAGGCCCGGGGGCCAGATCCGGCCCTCTGGATCATTTTATCTTATTGTTATTAATGACCCGATGTTATCTTGCTCTTATTTTTAATTTGTATCATTTTGACAGAATATATTTTTATGGAGAGTAAAATATTGAAAGTTATTTAAGGTTTAAGTTGATTTATTCTTTAATAATATTCCTGCCTTTTTATTATTCATATTTATGTTAAAAAGTTACAGTTTTAAAGTTTTAAAAATGTGACTATTCTGGAGTTTAGCTAATACTTCAGCTACATGCTAGCTGTTTTGGCTAATTTAGGCTTTTGTTTATTAGATTTTTAGGCTGTTTAGCTGTTTTTTTAGCTACATGCTAGCTGTTAATCAGATATTCAGTAGAATACGTGACGCTGTCACTTTTGTTTGTTTCCAGCCCACCCCCCCGCCAGTGGAACAGGCACTCTTCAGATTTTTCTCCTGGACGTCAATGACAACGCGCCTCACGTTTTTCCCCCGGAGGTAGAAATGTGCGAGAAGCCAGATCCCAACGCCATCAACATCACAGCCAGCGATCCCGATCTTAGACCCAACGCTGGACCCTTTGCTTTTGAGCTGGCAAACCATCCACAGGACGTTCGTCAGAACTGGACCCTCAGTCGCCTCAGTGGTCAGTAAACTCTTCGTCTGAACGCTTCTTTATGTAGGAGTTTGAAGAACTGTGTTTGAAATGGTTCTGTTTTAATACAGAAAACTAATTCATTGACTAAAGTTCTGTGCAGAACTTTGTCAAACTAAAGTTCTGTTTGACCGTCTATTTACAGCGCATGTAGTTTGAGCTTAATATGGTGCTATTGGACCGGTGCCTGGCCTCACATCATTTATAAAAGATTTATCTGCACTCTCAGGATATTGTGGAGAACTCTGCTTGTGTCAGAGCTGAAGATGTATTGATCTAAAAGTAATAAACAGGAAGCACTGCAGCACACGTGCCGGTTCCTGGAAGGATAAAAGGTTTGACTTCAACACTCGGTTTCACTCTCAAAACCCCAGACAGTCCAGAAGTGTCTCACTTAGAAAACACTCACTTTATTAGGCACACCTCTCAACCTGCTCGCTAACACAACTTTCTAATCAGCTTCACATGGCAGCAACTCAATCCATTTATGCATGTAGACATGCTGCAGTTCAAACCGAGCATCAACGAGGATGAAAATTGAAGTAACTTTGAACTGGGGCTGCTACAAATGATTATTTTAAGTTGATAGTCGACTAATATCTGATTATTTTTCCTGATTATTCGACTAATCAGGTCGTGCGTTAACAGGTTGTGAAGCACTCATCTTAACCATCATAAGCTTTAAACTTGAAGTGTTTAAACTATATGATAGCTAAAATTAAAGACAATAGTTTATAAAACTTTGAATGAATCATGCAGCTTTTCTTCATTTTTGTCTGTTATTGAAACAAGTATTAAATCAAATGAGGTTAGCAGTCCCAGAACTTCCTGTGACATCACTACTGACTGGATTAACATGACTGCGCATGTGTGTCAAAGACAGACGTGGCATTAGAAACTAACAAAAAACGACGCTTCGACTACCATCCTGGTGTGGGGATATTTTCGTGGCACACTTTGGACCCCTCAGTACCAATTCAGCATGGTTACACCTGGGTCAGGTAGCTAGTATAAAGCAGTGCAGAGAGAACTGAGAAACGGGAAGGATCTGGAGGACCAGGACTGGACAGAACAGTTTAGTTTAAACATGGAAATGTCTGATAATGAAGTAGTTGAAAATGTTTCTTAATTTAGAACATTTTTCTAACAAAAGTTTTTCTGGTTTTTCTAATCAAAGAACATAAACACTGGAGCTCTGGAGAACTTTTTGAAAAACCTTCTTGGCCACGTCAATGAAATAATCAAAATGGCTCCATTGTAGACATTGAAAGATACTTTCGAGTCTTTATCATCATATACCTGACCAAAATCAATGTTTCCTCACAACATTCCCTGCCAGTCTTCTAAACTACCACCTTCCACTATCTGTAGGGGAGCATGTACAACTTCGACTGAAGACCGGCGCCTTGGCCAGTGGAATCTATCAGGTTCCGATCATGATCACGGATTCTGGCCACCTGCCCATGTCAAAGAAGTCCTTCCTGAAGGTCAAGGTCTGCCCGTGTGATCACCACGGCGACTGTGTGGACATGGAGAGAATCATGGCAATGGGCCTTGGTACTGGAGCCATCATCGGCATCCTCATCTGCATCATCCTACTGTTGGGTAAGTCTGGGTTGGATTATATGCATCAAGGAAGGATCCACACAAAACCACACACTGCTCATCCACTGCCCAATTCAATCCCGACAGTGAAACATGGTGGTGGCAGCATCATGGTTTGCAGCAAAATATGGAGATATCTTGGAAGAAAAGCTTTCTGGATTTTGGCAAATGAGAGTAAAACCTTCAAAGGGATCTGATTACTTTCTGTACCAAATGCACAACACCGTTAAAAAGAGAAACGGTGAGGTGTGCAAAGTTCTGCATCAAGTGTTTTTCTGCCACAAGGGCACTGTCTCTTTTGAAGTTCTACTCTGATCATCATCTGATCTATTTTCAGGGTGTTCCCAGTGGTCTTTTAGTTAACATTTTACCGTTTTTAGCCATTTTTTTTTTTTTTAAGTTGTTGTTTTCGAGGACATAGTTTCTGCAGAGCAGCCGGAGTTTATTAGAAATTCAGTTCTGAGTTGTGGGCGGGACCATTTGTGCGGAGTAAGCCTGCACCCATTTCCTGTCTTCTGTCTCTTTACCATACAGCCCCATACAACCCCAGGCTAACATTAGCGGTGCAACAAAATGGCGAGCTGTTTCAGAGTTATCCAGAGTTATCCACAAAGACGTTCATGGATCTATTTGTCTGTACGTGGATGCATCAGAATGGAGCAGGAAGCGAGTGTAGCACCAGCATCACAGCTAAACCACACTTTTTTGTTTGTTCCTGGTCTACCACACTTTGTATAAAGAAATATTATACATGTCATCAATCAACCAACCAATCAATCAGTTATTCTTTATTATCCATCATGAGACAAATGCTACAAGAACATGTTAAAAACATCATTTTCTTTGGACTAGTTTAGTGGTCTGAAACTGAGCCACGTGCAGCTCTTTAACTCCTCTATTGTGGCTCTTTAAAAAAATATATATTTGAAGTTTATAAGTTTATTAAGCCAAAAAAAGGTCATAAAAGTCAAACGTTATCAACTTCACAAACAGTTGAAGGACAGTATCACTCCACCAGGATCCTGACTACAGAAAAAATTAAAAAAATCACTTCATTTGGTCTGGTTTATTTATTTTGTATTTAGATGTATTAATTTCTGGTTGAGATGCACCACAAACTGTGGTTTTATTTATTTTCCATCACTACTGACATTTTACCACCTCCTACTACATTGAGATTTTTTTATGTGGTACAGGATGTCTTTTATTTTGAAAGAGACTCATGTAGATCTCTAAAGAACTAGAAACTAAGTCATATTTTAAAAAGGCTATTTTCTCTTTACGTTTCTGTTATATATATGTTTGAAAAACAAATGTATTTGTATTTCGATCATAATAGTAACAATACTATAAATACAAATCAGTGTCTTCTTTTTCTAGAGGATGAAATAAGACTTTGTGGCTTCTACTGGGATGTTGTCAGTAAAAAATCCTCCAGAATGGCTCTTTAACTGTTGAAAGTTGGCAACCGCTGGACTGAGTCTTTAGGTAAAACCAGCTCAGTCAATAATAATACTAGGTGTCATTGGTAATAGTGTAGTTTTTAATATGATATTATATTTTGAGGCCTTAACCAGGACTTCTATGACTTCCTTAATCAGCAAATGACTTACAGTTTGAGTTGAAACGTCTCATTAGTGAACATAGTAAAGAAAACGTATCAAATATTTGGCCTAAAAATCCAGTGTAGAAATGAAACTGTCCTAGAAAATGATAGTTTTGGGTTTTTGTTAAAAGCAGCATAATCGTAATTTAAAGACTACTGGAAACTAGGAAATCAGTGAATTGATTTGAATTGATTTAAGATTAATAGATCAATAATCGACTCATAAAAAATATAAATCAATTTGTCACATGAAGCTAAAGTCCGGTAGCTTGTTGCTAACGTTTGATGGAATTTCCCATAGGACGGCTAAACCTAACGCTCGGTCCACCTACACATACATTAATGACTAAATGAACATTTTTATAAACACACAGACAGGAATTTTACAAACTTTTTCAAGGAAATATTTTTAAAGTAACCATTTGTGGTCAAAGACATCATTTTTGGTCATCGTTTACTTTCTTCTTCTTCTGTAATAAGGTGTAATGTTATAGCTCAATCGCCACCTAGTGGTCAAACTGAAACGTCCTCCAGGAGAAGCAGAACAATGTTTCCAATGTTAATGATCTGAACATTTTAGTTAGAACTTCTCCTTTAGAGAATCCATGTAACACTGGATGATATTAACAATCTCATTATTTCACTGATACTTTTACAGTATGTGAACTGGATCAGATTAATATGAATATATTTAAAAACATTCATCCATCCATCTTCTTGTCCGCTTCTTCCCTTTCGGGGTAACGGGGGTGTCGGAGCCTAACCCGTCTACTGATGGGCGAAGGCGGGGTTCACCCTGGACAGGTCTCCAGTCTGTCTCAGGGCCTCAATCACACACACATTCACTCTCACATTCACACCTAGGGGATATTTAGAGTCACCAATTAACCTATGAAGCATGTTTTTGGACAGTGGGAGGAAGCCGGAGTCCCCGGTGAAAACCCACGCATGCACGGGGAGAACATGCAAACTCCACACAGAAAGGTCCCAGCCGGGAGTCGAACCGGGGCCTTCTCGCTGTGAGGCAAGAGCGCTAACCACTGCGCCACCGGGCAATGCTATTCAAAGCATATAGTAGATTATTAATGTATTCAAAATTGAATTGAATTGAAGAACTGAAAATAATCATAATAGAATTGATTCTGGTAATTGATACCCAGCCCTACTGGAAACACAGATCAAAAGACGACTGGAGTTGGACTTCAGCAGTGCTTTTGTTTGGTTATTCTAGAGTTTTAAGGTCTGCCAATCAGAATCTGCTTGAATTGTCCGGGTCACATCAGAAACTGGACATGACCGTGCTTTTCCCAACTCTCTGAGGTACAGCATTGAATCAGGTCGCTGTTCTGTGAAGAAGCATTTATTGTTCTCTGTCACACATGCAGTGCTGGTCCTGCTCTCTGTGATGTGGATGAAGAGGAGGGATAAGGAGCGGCAGGCCAAGCAGCTCCTCATCGACCCAGAGGATGACGTGCGAGACAACATCCTCAAATACGATGAGGAGGGGGGTGGAGAAGAGGACCAGGTAGGGACAAAAACCCCTCACCAAATTCAGAATCTTTGTTTTTGAGCAGTTCTTGTAAAGCTGACCCTCACACCCACTCACTGTCCAACTGTCACACGCAGAGCAAAGTGGGCCATGAGTGCTTAAAGCCTGCTTCTGCAGTTTTCAATCATCTGCCCGCCAGTTCAGATTAAGTGCTCTGCAAAAGACGGCCTCCAGCAGGATTAATTGCTCTCTGTTGGAGAACAATTTCATGCATCTCTCCAAACAACAAAGCTCATAAGCAGCTCAGCATCTCTGCTGAGGAACATTAACCCTCACAAGCCTGATCGAAAAGGATCGCTGTGCTTCAAAAGAGCAGCACTTCTGACAGGCTCCACTCAGTCTCTTATTGTTGCTTTGGGAATAAGTTGTAACCAGTTTAGACAGCCGAGCCTGGACTGGGCCTGAGGTTTGGTGTGTCCTCGTTTTGCCTTAACTGCAGCACACAGAGAACGGAATCCAAACTGTTACCATTGAGCAACTTTCTCCTTGGAATTTTAATGAGTATTAAAAAATGTAAGGAACACATCTGAGATTAAAATCAAAAGGTCTGATTTTGTAACTTTAAGCTTTGCAGAAACTTTGTAGCCTGAGCTGAGTGTAGCGTGGCTCTTCATCTGTCCTGCAGGACTACGATCTGAGCCAGCTGCAGCAGCCCGACGCTCTGGAAGCAGAATGCATCAAAGTGGGGATCAGACGTCTAGATGAGAGGCCCCTCCATCATGATCACCAGTACCCCCTTCGCTCTGCTGCCCCCCATCCAGGAGATATAGGAGACTTCATCCACGAGGTACTAAAGTACTGCCATGTCTGGTGGTTGACGCGTCCATGAATCCACTCTGCCACAGTGTGATTCATTCTGGTCCGTGCTGCGTCTCAGACTGCTCTGTGCTTCTCAACTCCCAGGAAGTGACAAATCACTTCATCAGTGAAACATAAACAGTTTGACAGCAAGCAGGAGTTGGAAAATATGTTTTAAGCTTCGCTCTCAGTCGGAATGCAAGAGAGCTGAGGGAGAAGATGCCACTCTTTGTGTAGATAAGGGGTCGTAAAGTGAATCGTACAGGGGGCCAAAATCCAAAACACACCTTAGATCACGGGCTGAACAGGATAAACATTTATTCAACACTCTAAAACCACATTTTTAAAACTTTAAAACCGTAACTTTTTAACATAATTATGAACTAGATATATAGCATTACCTGTGATAATGCTAGTGTGAATGCTGTAAGATGAATTTGGCTGCTGAAGATGATAGTGCTGATAGCTGAAAATGATGAAATTGATAGCCAGCTAAAATATTGGCTAAATCCCAAATTAAAGAAAAAGAAGAAAGATTGTTTTGGTGGTTAACCAAAACAATTAGCATATAACTAAAAGAATAGCTAAAAGTCAAAATAGCCAAAAAAAACTGAAGAAAAGCTAAATTAGCCAAAACAGCTGAAATGTAGCTGAAATATTAGCTAAACTCCAAAACAGCCTAAAAACAAAAAAGCCTAACACCTGGTTCATGTTGAACTCAGAACCGCAGCATAGTGTCGCAGAACGGAGGCCGCTTTCATTCGGCGCCTTTGGTAACCTACGGTGTGGCTCACACCAGGCGCGGGATGTCCTCAATGGATCGCTCGGGCCGAGCAGCGGATCGTTTCGGCGTCTGGTCTATTGTGTGCGTGAGCGATCCACGTCAATCTGGTAGAAAGTTACATCAAGATACACGAGGAAATCTGGTTTATCTTCAAAATGTAACCAATTTTTCACACTAAAACACCACGATTGACAAATGTGATCATGTATTTGTATCTAAACAGACTGTAGAGGTAAAAATAAACACAATCACAACACACACACAGACGGAAACAAAAAAAAACAGACTCACACAAATGCACACGCAGATTAACGTAGTGGGCCGACTCTGGAGAGAGGCAGAGAGCAGTTCTTAGCAGGAACATGAGGTCATATTTTTAGGTTAAATAATTTACCCATAATGGCAAAAATAATAAACAAACAAAAAAAAGCTCTAGCAGAAGCGCCTGTCGACCATCGCGGAAAAATGCACGTCTGGTGTGAATTGCAGGAGAGAGAGGACGCCACACGCATTCCAGTCTGTGGCGCTTCTGCGTCCAGTGTGAACTAGTTCTAAATTAGCCAAACAGCTAGCATGTAGCAGAAATATTAGCTAAACTCCAAATGGCCAAAAAAAGTCTTAGTAAATGGCAAAATAGTCCAAAAAGATAGAATGACAATTTTTAAAACCATAACATAAATATGAATAAAAAAATAAAACCAGGAATATTATTCCAGAATAAATCCATTAAACTTTAAATAACTTTCAATATTTGTACTCTCCATTAAAATATATTGGACTGTTTTGGAGATTAGTTGATATTTCAGCCACATTCTAGCTTTTTTTGATAATTTAGGCTTTTCTTTTTAATTTGTTAGGCTGTTTCAGAGTTGGGGTAATATTTACAAGATAGCTTTTCTGGCCGATTTAGGATATTTTTAGTTTATTAGGATATTTTGAAGTTTAGCTATTCTTTTCAGCTACAAACTAGCTGTTTTGGCTAACTTAAGGGTTTTTTTTCGGTCTTTAAAGCTAATTCGACATTTAGCTGATATTTTAGCTGGTTATCAGCTTTCAACTATCAATTTCAGCATCTTCAGCTATCAGCACTATCATCTTCATCAGCCGCATTCATCTTACAGCATTCACACTAGCATTATCACAGGTAATGCTATATATCTAGTTCATAATTAAAAAGTTCCTGTTTCAAAGTTTTAAAATGTAGTTTTAGAATGTTCAATAGATTCTGCCCCGAGCCGTGTCTTCTGGTCCGTGCGGACCACGGATTATCCTAATTTTGATAGTCACCTAATCGGCGATTATTTTTTCCATCTGAGAAAAACAAGACGTTCATCCTGAAGAAGAAACACAAAAAGGCAGGCCATTTAAATCAAATGTATTTTTTTATGTTTGCTATCGTGGGGTAAAAAGAAAAAAAAGATCATGACCTTTTACCACAAAAATGTGAAGCGAAAGTTCTAGACTGAAGTCACACGAAAAAGCAGAAAGAAGGAACCATTGCTGAGGAAGCCAAAAAAAGGAGTATATATTTTTTCCACACAAGCACTGGCAAAAGAAAGATATTTTGATCACTTTTCTCTCAATACTAAACAATTCATGATTTTTTTTTTTTTAGTTTATCAAACATATTGTGGGGGGAATGAATTAGCCCGTGACCTAAGGTGTGTTTTGGATTTTGGCCCCTTGTGGGATTGAGTTTGACCCATGGGCCCTAAAGGAAAGTCAGCCATGAGAACCTCTGAGTAATCATGACCTGATGATCATTTTTTGGTGGATTTATAAAGTCAAATATTGTGTTTTCAGGCTAGAAGCTGTTGGCCTTTTTTCTCTGCTTGTTAAACCTTTTTAAACAGTAAAAGCCTTGAGACAGATTAAGATGATTTGAGTTTAATCAGATTATCCCCTTGAACCCCCCGATCTTCTCTGGAGGACGAGCCATTGACACCTTCGAAGGTGTCGACTTCCTTTTCTTTCCAGAAAGCGTCGTGCTCCATCGGCGCTGTTAGCCGGTGTTCACGGTGTTTCTGCATGAGGACATCTGAACAGAGCTGTCTGACATCACCGGCTGATGCAGCTCCGCTAATCCCTCACACTTGACTAAGTAATGCTTCTTATCTTCCTCCTCCTCCTGTTGGATCTCAGAGGCTCCTTCAGTTTGGGTTGAATGTTTCATTTATTCAGAGTGGTAACAACAGAGGAGAAAGTCTGATTCTGTCTCAGAAAAACAACCATGACATCTGAACCTTTTCATTCTGCCGTTCTTCTGCCTCTAGAGGAGAACCTGCGGTGGTCTGTGTCTTCCTAAAGTGTTATTTTGGTGGCTTGTTGGAGTTTCAAATCTGAGCACACTGGTTAATCTGTTCAATCTTCTTGTTGAGACACAGACGACATCTGTCCAGCCTGACCCAAATCCTTCTCATTGCTCCAGTCTCCATAATCCGTCCTCCTTCCCTCCAGCTCGGAGGACGGCCCCTTCCCCGCCCCCACACATGCAGCCATTAGGACCATTGGTGCTGAGACGATTGTGACAGACCAGCTGCTGTGTTGTTGCCATGACGCGGTGGTGCCGCTCTGGCTTTGCCTTGCTGTACTATGGATTTTATGGATTGAATGTATTGATCACAGCAACGTCAATAAACATTGGAGAATTAGCTAAAAGAGTCTTTGGTGAACTGGAAGGAGAAAGAATCAGGATTTTGGAGGAAGTTCTGTCCATGAAGATCTTCACTTCCTCATCCAGCTGACATCCGGATCAGAACCATACGGCTGGACATTACCCAGATTGATGGATGTTTTTATGAAGATTTAAGCTAGAGAGACACAGAGCTATCAGAATCAGACAGGGGGGGTCAGGGGCGGAGCACTAAGAGCCACGCCCCCTCAGAGGAGATTTTGGAAACGGAGGCTTCAGATCAACATGAAAAATGGCTTTTTAAGACATTTAGGTTGTGGGATTTTGGTTACAAACTACATCATTACAACACTACTAGAAATGTTTCTTTAAATAAAATATATCATAGGGGGACTTTAAGGAAGTTTAACTTAGTAAAACTATATTCTTCTCCACCACATCCTTTTATGACTGTCTTCATGTCAAGTTGTTCATGTGTCCTGAATTTGGTTGCTATACCTTCTTGAAGCAGCTGCCCTGACCGCTTAACTGGAATTCCCAACCAACAGCAACTGACTTTATAATGTTACCAGGATGATGCTAAAGTTGCTAAGTTGATGTTTTTATTTTTTTAAATAACATTTTTTGTAACAGTTTTATCACTTAAGGTTGTGTCTGAGTTCCCACCCTGATCCCCAACTACTAAAAAAAACAATATAGTGCAGGACTGTCTAGTGTCCTGAATTTAAAAACTAAATTCAGACACGATGCTCTCTGCTTTTCTTTCGATATGTTACCGATTGTACGAAGTGAAAATCGATTCAATACGATCATTTCACGGTGTCTTTTTTTGGGGGCTCTGCTGTGTTGTGATC
Source organism: Oryzias melastigma (assembly GCF_002922805.2). Lineage (NCBI taxonomy): Eukaryota > Metazoa > Chordata > Actinopteri > Beloniformes > Adrianichthyidae > Oryzias > Oryzias melastigma. Next base: position 58,310 of record NW_023416929.1, on the reverse strand, counting down.
ATGATTTAAAAATACATTTAAACATTTTTTTTTTTTATTGTTCAACCACAATGCATTGTGGTCTATAGTTACTAATGTAGTGAGCATCTATGCATGCTAGTTTTTCTCAAAGACTTCTGGGAAGTTTCTAGTGCACTTGATTTAGCAGTTGTGGACTCAGAAAGCACTAGAGAATGCTCGCGGAATTCAGACCCAGAATGGTTGTTTTTATTTTTCTGTCACACTTGGAAAGTTTGATAAAGCTGAAGTGGCCGTCTGGTTTTTAGTTTCCACTAAAGAGGTTCAAGTAAATTCAGTTTCACATTTAAATGAATCCAACATGAAATCTAGAGAACAAAGAAAGTTGAACTGGTTGCAGGTGTGCACTTTCTGATTTGAGAAAACTTGCAAAAATCATTTTCCAAGAAAATTATTTTCTTAAAGAAAAAATACACAACCTGTCAAGAAAAAAAAAAAAAAAAAGAGTGACTATTCTCATGTAACTTTTTAAATGTGTGCGGCCAGTGCTGAACTGTCTTATCCACATAAACCCAGAAGAAGGTTTAAGGTTAGGACTACTGTTGGGGTTAAACCACCAAAGGAATCTTCATCTTCTATGACATATAAAGCCTTCACTCTAGACTTACTGTTGGATGTGAAAATAGATTTTTGGAACCTGACAAATGGGACACCGGCTGGATAGTGAAAACATTGCTTGACATAAAAGGGGGCGGGACCAGTAACATTATAGCGTAACGACCTGTGGTCAGCTTGTTATCTGTAGTTTTGTTTTTTTCTGTGTTGGGGAAAAAAAGGCCTCAACCAACCTAGTAACCTAATCACTTATTATTACCTGGTTTAGTATGTTTGTCTTGATCTCTTATGTCTTTTTTTCCTTTGCTCCTCCTAGTGGTGGAATGGTGCATTGCAGCCATTTCTTTACACAAACGTAATAGATTAGAAACTTGCTTTCTTTTCTCAACATTCTTATATATTTTTTCTCTTCACGACTGGGCCGGATTGAACCATCCGGGGGGCCGGGAACGGGCCTTAAGCCGTATGTTTGACACACCTGATATTAAAGGTTGTGGACCCCTACTGTGACATGTGAATCATTGGCCTATTAGAAGGAAGCTGAAAGCAGATTTCAGTTATGATTATCTGGCTTCATATTCCAGTTCGAATGTGGGTTCTTGATTGTGATTCACTAAAGTCACTAAATCCGACCCTCCAGATCATTTTATTTTATTGTTATTAATGACCTGATGTTATCTTGTGTTTATATGTTTGTATAATTTTGACAAAATATGTTTTATGGAGAGTAAAATATTGAAAGTTATTTAAGGTTTAAGTTGATTTATTCTGGAATAATATTCCTGCCTTTTTATTATTTATTATTATGTTTAAAAGTTACAGTTTTAAAATGTTTTAAATTGGCATTCTGCTAACTTTTTGAATTATTTTGGCATTTACTAAGATTTTTTTTAAGCTATTTTGGAGTTTGGCTAATATACTTCAGCTACATGCTAGATGTTTTGGCTAACCTAAGTTTTTTTTTTTTTTTTTTTTTTCATTTTTTAGGCTAATTTGCATTTAGCTAATATTTTAGCTTGCTGTCAGCTTCAGCATCTTCCGCCATCAGCTCCAACTTTAGTTATCAATTTCAGCATCTTCAGCTGTTAAATTCATCTTACAGCATTCCCAATAACATTATCACAGGTAATAATATATATATATAGTTCATAATTATGTTAAAAAGTTATGGTTTTAAAATGTAGTTATAAAGTGTTGAATAAACGTTCATCCTGTTCGTTCCGCGATCTAAGGTGTGTTTTGGATTTTGGCCCCCTGTGTGATTGAGTCTGACCCCCTGGCGTAGAGACACTTCTTCTTCCTGACATTTGTCTAAATGACATGAAGCCGTCTCTCCACACCAGGAACATGGTGTGAACATACAGAATGTTCCAGAGAAAGCAGACCTGTCTTCCTTGCGCCTCACACCTGTCTGTCATGTTTTCTCTCAGGGAATGAAGGCAGCAGACAACGACCCCACCGCCCCCCCGTACGACTCGCTGCTGGTGTTCGACTACGAGGGCAGCGGCTCCTCCGCCGGCTCCCTGAGCTCCCTGCACTCCTCCAGCTGCGGGGACCAAGATTACGATTACCTCGGCGAGTGGGGGCCGCGTTTCCGCAAGCTGGCAGATCTTTACGGCGGAGGCCACGACTAGCCCCTCCCACCATTAAGAACCACTATGCCCACGTTCGCTTGACGGTGGCCGGACACACTGGAAGGAGCACCTCTGTATTTCCACTGGACTGCTTGTCGAGGGGCGGGCTGCAGCTTTGGGAGGTGCCGCTTTGGCGAGCCGTCGGCCTTCTGGACGAGGTTTGAGCAAATGCAAGTCACCAGAGCGCCGTGTCTGTGACAGCCATGCTAAAGATGCTCATCAACACTTGAATCTTTCAGTACAGCTGGTCAAATGTGCCTTTGTACATTCTCTCAATTGTGTTCAGTGTTGCTTTAAAGCTCCCAGAGTTTGCAACATCTGGAGGAGCACTCTGCCATGACGGTGTGTGTCTGTGTGTTCGGTTTGCACTGCGTTCCTCGAATGTGTCCGTGAGGATGAATGTGATTCATATCTAACACACTGGATGGATCCAACTAAAGGGCAAAGTCTAAACTTCAACGCCTTGGAAGATCCAACCAGCAAAAATCCGTCTTCATGCAGCTGTGGGTCACTGGGGTCAGCGAGGTCACCGCTCGTCAGCGGCTCCGGTGAGGGATTTCATTTTCTCTGAGAATCGTCTAAATTGATTTAAGCCTTAAAAATGTGGGATTATTGGTTTTAGGTTAAATGTTAAATAAAGTAGTGTTTGAAGATAAAAACAGACGTGTGCCTGCTTATGATTTCTTATTAAACTAGTGAAGAATCCTGCAGTCTTAAGTTTATTTTTGTTTGGAACTTGGACCCATTTCAGAGATTTTCTTTGTAGATTTTACCTTTTAAAACCAATCCAGTAAAAACTTAATCTTCTAATTACTCTCATGGTGTAACTTTAAGTGTGAAGCTGTTGTAATAACCTGTAAACAAACGATCTCCAGGACTGCTGTGCCGGGAAACGATTCTTGTAATATTCCAAATATGCAGAATGAAGGAACGCCACGATAAAGGCAGAAAAACAACTCAAAGCTGAATGAGGGAAAGGAGGAGGCTCGTTTAAAAATACCATCTTATTTATTGCTAAACGGAGGAAAACTCCAGTTAGAGGTTATTCCATCAGTTTATTGATTTCCATTGATTCAATGGGCAAAACCCGCAGAGTTTCATCTTCCTCTGCTGTTTGGACGCTGAAGCCTTTCAAGCCTGGATCTTCTGCGGCTCCACATTCAGACCCAGAGCTGCTCAGAACGGCTCATTTTTGCTTCTTGGGTTTTCTCAGACTTCACTAGACGTGTACAGTAATGCTAGAGTTTAGATGAACCGTTTCCATCACTATGTAACTTATGCAGCTGGTTGCTAATGGTGGAAGTCCTCAGTCATGTTTGTAGCAGAGACTGTTGGGTTGTGACCACATCGGCCTGGTTTCTGCTGCTGGTCTGCCTGTTTGTTCTCTGGCCAGCTAGACACGGAGACATGTACAGATTGTAAGTTTCTCTTCTTTTTGCTGTGGAATACAAAGCATTGTAAATGTCATTTGGATCACAAAATAAAATGGTTTTGCATGTTTGTATCTTTTCATTTAAGGGAAAATGCTTTTCTTTTTTTGCATGAATGAAGGATCTTCTTAAGGTGTGATGTATCAAAACGTTCAGTATTTTTGGTATTCATAAACTTTATAGTTTTTGAAATATTGACCAAAATATGAATGGAATGACTGAGTCTCCAAATTGAGTATTTTTAAAAAGGTTAACCTTAAAATATTTTCATGTGCAATGTTTTCATCTTTTATGGTATTTTTTAGGAGCTGTTATATTAGCATTATGCTAGCTCATTTGGGTAACTACTGAGCTTTTTTATGCTAATTTTGAGATTAGCTAAAATTTTAGCAACATTCTAATGTTTTTGGCTAATTTTGTTTACTGAGGAATTTTAGACTATTTTGGAGTTAAGCTAGTATCTAAGCAACACACTAAATATTTTTTGCATGAATTAGGGATTTTTAAGCAATTTTACTACAAAATTTTCAGAAATTTACTTCAACTTCAGAGCTCTTTCATAGTTTTTAAGAAGATTTTGCATTTTGCAAATGGCTTTTGGATTTTCAGTGAATCCCTTCAGCAATTTAAGTACATTGCATCACCATTTTCAGCAAAAGTTTCAGCATCTTCCACTACTTTCAGCAAAAAGCATTCACATTAACATCATCGCAGGCAATGCAACTTTTCTAGTTACACTTGACCTCCATCAAAATGAAAGCACCGTCTGGGGTTTGTGGAGATCTTAGCTGTCTGAAGTAAGCCCTAACTACTAAAAACTATGTAGTGTGAGAACATCTAGTGTCCTAAATTTTAAAAGCAATTCGGACACGGTGCTGATCACTTTTTTAAACTGCAGATATAATACAGATTTCTTGAAGAAAAAACTAATATGAACATTTTATGAAAATTAATTACAAATCCACCATGTTCTGATGAAATCTTGGATTGTTTCTTTAAAAAAGGAAATATCAATAAATTTTAGCATAAAATACAAAAGAAGTTTATACAAATATACACTGTGTGTCAGAAGATCCATAACCTGCTGTTGTGACAGTAAAATCTGTCTGACACAAGAAGCTCTCAGGACCTATGTTTGCTCAGCGGCTGGACAGGACAAGTTTAAAAAAAAAAATCACTTGGAAAAATAGTTCAAACACTATTCTATATGGTCTATATTTGCCCTTCTAGGGAGCCTCGATGCACACTGGTTTTCCAGAGACTTCTGGAACGTTTTTGTCTCTGGATTTTGCAGATTCTGACAGCTTTACAGAGCAGCGAGTGGTTTAGAGAGCAGAGTTTTTTTTCTCCAGCTTCAAATCATTAAATCTGATAACTACATTTTATCAGTTGAAAATGTTTCTTTATATTTAGTTCAGTCTTAATTTACTTTTGTAAGTCTGGTCTGAATCACGGTAAGAAGTTTACATCAGAAAAAAAATGTCTGAAAGTTAAATGAATAATGAATGAAAGCACCTTTACCACTGAGGAAAACGATTCTTCTGTTTGTGGTTCATCTTTCTGCTCATCCCGTCAGCGGTCGCCACAGCTTTCACTGATTTGGATATTTGGTCTGGCAGAGATTTTCCTGAGACATCCCAGTATTTTCTGGGTTGTGAACTGGCACAGCGACACCCAGACTTAGGCCCCCTCGTGGCTACATAGGCAGTAGCGCGAAGGGTCTTGCCTTAAAACTCAAATCCTGGTTTCCTATGTGCCAGTCCTGCATGAAACCATTCTGCTGGTCATCAAAACATCCAAAGCCATCATTTTTACTTCAGAAAAAGCCAAAGTTTGGAGTAAACTACTGTCGTACAGACATTTGAAGGCTGTTCAGTCCAACTGTATCTACTTCCTGTCAAAAATCCCATAAGACTGATTTTCTAAAATCTGATTTTCTAAAACCAGTCTGGCTGTAAATGTTAGAAACGAGGTTACCGAGGTCACCTTTTAGTCTTCTCCAAATCCAAGATCTGCGTCCTCAAACTTACTGGATTTTAACAATAATCAGTATTCTAATCAACAAAAAATTCTTATCTTCTTAGTCTCAGTGACACACTTTAGGAAAAGCCACTGGATGAGAAATCCTCATGTTTCTACATCCCCTCAACAAAAATAGAACATTCTAGACATTTATGGAAACATGTTTCAGATTCCTGCGACGGACTGGCGACCTGTCCAGGGTGTACCCCGCCTTCGCCGTTCTGTAGCCGGGTTAGGCTCCGGCACCCCCGCGACCCCGAACGGGACACAGCGGTCAGGAAAATGGATGGATGGATGTTTCAGATTCAATGACTTTAGGACAAAAATATTTTCTGCATTTTGTGCTTTTATTGAAGTTTGTGTTTTTACTGGCTGAAAGTGAACAAAACAAAAAACAGTGAATGAGTCATTGTAAATTATACACTGCTCAAAAAAAGGGAACATCTGAACAATTCAATGTTATCCAGGTCAATCTGAATGTAATCAGATCCTATTTGGACAATTGATAAACAACACTGACAATTTCACATGTTTTTGTGCAAGTGGAATAGACGGCAGCTGCAAACAATGAAATGAAAGCCGGTTCACACTGAGCATGTGGACAGAGTCTGGAGACGCCACGGAGAACGTTCTGCTGCTGCAACATCGTTCAGCTAGTTTGGCAGAGGGTCAGTTTAGGGTGGCGTGGAGGACCACACAGCTCGCCGTGAGCTCACCACAGGTAAATCTGAACGTCATTGCTTAATTGATGAACATATAGTCTAAAACCCCATGTGTGCTGCCATCTACAGTTTCAAACAAGCTATTGCACTTGAATTTTCTGAGGTAAGTAAGACATGCAGAAATCAACTAAAAAAATACGGCTAGCTCCCTCATTTCTCAACCGATTTCCACAAAACATGGCTCAAATTAAAGCTCAGGAAATCATTGATGTCGTGGTATATTTACATGTTTATTATCTCTAAAAACTAAGCTGTAAATAGTGCAAGAACTGCGCCTTCTAGTGTTACAGGTAACACACTGCTGTCAAATGAACAGATTTTTCCAAGAATCTAATCAACTGAGCTTGTAAATGCTGATTACCCAAGCCCAGAAAGGAGGAGGATTGATTGATGAAGTTCAATAGTATGACTGGCTTATAAACTTGACAAAGGGAAGTAGCGTGTGTGTCTGTTTGTTGTGTTTCCCGGGGTAAATTCATAAACTAAAAGTATTAGCCCGTGTTTCTGCTAAGAGGAACTGCTCTCTGCTTCTCCTTTTTTTCCTCCCCAAGACCAGCCGCCCCGCTCCGGAGCCCACGACGTTTTGCTGTGTGTGTGGATGTCTGTCTGTTTTGTGTGTGTGGGTTAGTGCGCACGTGACTATGTGTGTGGGTGCTGCGATTGTATGTTTATTTTCATCTCTACAGTCTGTTTAGACACAAAAACATGATCACATTTGCCAATCGCGCCGTTTTATTGTGACAAATTGGTACTAGTTTGAAAATAAAGGGGATTATCTCATGTATTTTGATAGAACTTCCTGCCAGAATTGACGCGGAACGCTCGCAGACAAAATAGAGCAGACGGCAAAACAATCTGCTGCGCCGCTCTGCTCTCTGCGCCTGGTGTGAACGATGCCATAAGTTAACATGGGGTGTCAGACTAAATCACACAGGGGGTCAAAATCCAAAACACACCTGAGGTCACGGGCCGAACAGGATAAACATTTATTGAACACTCTCAAACTATATAACTCTAACCTTTTAACATAATTATGAACTAGATATACAGCATTACCTGTAATAATGCTACTGTGAATGCTGTAAGATGAATTTGGTCACTGACGATGTTGAAAGCTAAAAACACTGAAGCTGATGACCAGCTAAAATATTAGCTAAATGCCTAATTAGCCTTAAAAAAAAACTTAGGTTAATCGAAACAGCTAGCATGTAGTTGTCAAAATATTAAACTTTGAAACAGCCAAAACAAACACTTTTTAAAAAAAAAAAGCCAAAATTAGCCAAAACAGCTAGCATGTAGCTAAAATATTAGCTTAGTTCCAAAATAGCCTAAAAAATCTTAGTAGGTGCCAAAATAGTCCAAAAAGCTATCAGAATGCCAATTTTTAAACTTTATATCTACTTTATAAACTTTATATGATCCCAAGATAGCATCAGGCCATTAATAATAATAAAATAAAATAATCTGGAGGGTCGGATCCGGCCCCGAGCCTTGACTTTGACTCGACTGAGATGCAATTCTTAGACTCCTTGTGGAACCAGATGCTGGTGCGATGGTCCCTGGTTCCTCCTAATGCAAGACAAAGACAGACCTCTTGTGGCTGAAGTGTCTCAGGTATTGATGTAATGGACCGGCCCGCCTGATCCTCAGACCTGAATCCAACTAGGACCTCATGTCGGTCCATCCACCAACACCAGGTTGCACCAGTCTGTTCAGGTGTTTGCAGATGCTTTGGTCCAGGTGTGGAGGAGACCATCCTCCACCTCATCAGAAATGTACACAGGTATTGCAGGGGACTCATATGGACAGGTGTAGGCCACGCCCACTATTGAGCCTCATTTTGACTTATTTTAAAGAGATTCAGGTTAATTTTCATGTTTGTGTTGTCAGCACATGTCACTACAGAAAAATAAATCCTATTTAAAGAATATTTCCTTTGTTCAGGTTTTCTTAATGTTCCCTTTGTTTATTTAAGTCGTGTCGTATGAGAAATGACTTTCTGAACTAAAAGCTTTTTTATTAAATGTAAGTCTACATCCCCTTCCCTTAATTCCATGTTTCATCTTTCAAAACGTAAAGGCAAAGAAGCAGAAAAACTCCCAGCAGTCTTCCATGTTTGAACAAGTTATATCATGGATAGCTTTTAATGCAGAAACAAAATACAAAATCAGGAATAAAAAAACAAAACCTTGTTTTTTATCGAGAAAGCTTTCTGTAAATGGTGAGATTAAATACAGGAATTCTGAATCAAATACATCCATTTTCCTCAAGTGTCTACATTTATGACAAAATCTGACAGTTAGTTACACTGGCATGAGGTTAGTGTGGGGTGAACATTTATTCTTAAACACCTTCAAGGGTAAAGGTGTTGGTAACTGAAATCACACAGATGTACCATCAACGACACGAGTACATAAAACAAGAGCAGATGTGTTCTTCATATTGAGCAAAACAAGGAACCCGACGGGTCAATCATCGGGCTGGGTCAGTCTCTGGACTTTCTTCTCAGAGACCCTGGTGTTGCAGAAAGGATGTCCATGCTTGGAGAAAAGTGAGCAACCAGCTGAAAACTTCCAGCCGACACAAAACCACACAGTAGGTAACGAAACTTAAAAATCTGCGGACACAAGCACCACCTCTCCTCTACTTGTGTCCCTTGCTGGTTTTGAAGGACACCTGCAGGACTTTGTCCCCCATGCGGTACCCGTTTAAGCTATGGATCGCCATGGCGGCCTCCTCGTAATTCGTCATGGTAACGAAGCCAAAGCCTTTGCACTTGTTGGTGTTGAAATCTCGAATCACTTTCACGTTGACGACGGCGCCGAACGGCCCGAACATCTGCCACAGCATGCCCTCATCTGCATCCTGGGTCAGGTTGTAGATGAAGATGCACCAGCCGGAGGACGCGCTTCCAGAGGCCCCGCCCCCGTTGCCCATGTGGTCTGAGCTCATTGGAGAAAACCTGGAATAAAAGGGAAATGGTTATTGTTCAACCTGAGTATATCAAAGCCTCACAGCGGTCTGGACGGAGCGGAACATGATTCTCATCCGTTATTACATCTGATGTGAAAGTGGGAGGAGCTTCAGGGTCATGTTTTTGTAAAATACATTTGGAAAGTTCGTCTAAAAGTCATTTAAAGTTCAAAGAACCTCCAAACACGTGGACAAACATCGATCAACACTTCACACACCTGAACCTCTGCGTCTGGTGATGGACTGGACCTCCGAAGCGCCGCGATTGGCCGTGGTACATCTGTGACATCATCTGGGAGTTCCTGGCTTGATTGGGGTTGACGGCAAACTTGACCGTGATTGGCTCAGAGCCTCCAGGAGGGGTGTGTCCATTCAGGTGTTTGACAGCATCCTCCGCTTCTGACCGCTTGTCAAAGCGGATGAAAGCCACGCCGCGCGACAGACCTGCAGGATGATCCCAGACAGGACGGTGACAATCACCATGACAACCACAGTTTAACGGAGAAGAAAACAAAAATTTCTAGGGAGCACTTTGATCTCTCAAATCTTTACATTCTGACTCACAGTAGAGGAATTTCTATGATAAACATTACAGAACAAACTCAGACTGACAAAAACTGTTGTAGTTTAACAAGAAAATCTTCTACAGTATCAGTCTTCTGCAGGAAGTTGTGATTTAGACCTAAGGTGTAAAACTGAATCACACAGGAGACCAAAATCCAAAACACTTTAGGTCACGGGCCGAACAGGATAAACATTTATTGAACACTCTAAAACTAAATATTAAACACTAGATATACAGCTGTACCTGCAATAATACTAGTGTGAATGCTGCAAGCTGAATGAGGCTGCTGAAAACGCTGAAATTGATAGCTAAAAACGTTGAAGTTGATTGCCACTAAAATATTAGCTAAATGCCAAATTAGCCTAAAAAAAATTAAAAAATAAATAAAAAACTTAAGTTAGCCAAAACAGCTTGCATGTGAGTGAAATATAAGCTAAACACCAAAACAGCCTAAAAACTGAAAAAAAGCCTAAATTAGCTAAGACAGTTAGCATGCAGCCTAAATATTAGCTAATCTCCAAAATAGACAAAAAACTAAAAAAAAAGGCTAAATTAGCCAGAAAAGATGGCAGATTGCCCGTTTTTAAATATGTAACTTTTTAACATAATTATGAATGATAAAACGGCAGGAATATTATTCCAAATTAAATCAACTTACATTTTAAATAACTCAATATTTTACTCTCCATAAAAGTATATTTTGTCAAAATGATAGAAGTTAGAAATGAGAGCAAGATAACATCGGGTCATTAATAACAATAAAATAAAATGATCTGGAGGGCCGGATCCGGCCCCTGGGCCTTGACTTTGACACATGCTTTAGACTGAAAGACAGCATGAGTGTTTACCTGACGCCTGGTCCACCAGCACTCTTGAGTTTATGATGCGCCCAAAAGAAGCAAACATGTCCTCCAGGTCCTGCTGACCCAGTGTTCTTGGTAATCCACTGATGTACAAGTTTGCATCTTTAATGGTGTCTGAACTGGGCCGAGCAAACGACACCTGCAGGGAGGAGACACCACACTTGAACGAATCCTTCTCAAAAACAGAATCAAAGTCAACATAGCATAAAAAAAATAAAAATCTGCTTTATTCAATCCTCAAAATACAAAACTGCTTAAAAACATTTAAATAAATTAGACATATCAAAATTAAATTCTCCAGTTTTGGTCCAAATTAAATAAAACAAATAAAAAGCATACAGACAGGATGATGTTTTCTTTCTTCGAAATAAAAGTATTAACAGATCAAAATAAAAGCTTGGCACATCATTTCACTGAACTGAACAAAGCTGCAAATTCAGTGCCAACATGTGCTGGTAAAATAAATAAATAAATAAATGTACAAGTCAGAAAAACAAAAAGGACAGCAAACATTTAAAATACCTCCATCCACCGGACAGAGAGCAGGTGAGAGCGCCTCCTACTGTCCAGGGAATATAACAAATCTATCAGTGGATACAGGAAGAGCAAAGAGCGCCTGTAGCACGTTACCTTGATAGTTTTAGACTGTAGCCTCAGGCCATTGAGGGTACTGATAGCCCTCTCTGCATCATTAGGGTTAACAAAGTTAACAAAGCCGTAACCTAAACTGTGGCCTAGAGAAACACAAAGGAAAACAACAAAATAAAACAACAAAACTGCCAGATACAAGGTATAACCGAGTACATTTCAGAACCAAAACAAAATCTGTGCTGCATCCGAGAGGAGAGAAATAAATCAAAATGACAAAAAAAAAGGGTAGGGGGGGGACAACCCTGCTGTTTGTGGGTTGCAGGAGCAAACATTCCAATCGCTGGAGAAAACAGAGGATTATCCACGTCTGCCAAAGAGCAGCGTGAGGGCTGGCGTGACGAGCTTTCCTCTCCAGACGTGACAGAAGCTCGTGTGAAGGCATCACCAGAGCGGCGTCTAAAAGAACCGTTTCCAGACTCGCTCAGAATAAAAAGACTGGATTCTCAGACATTTAATAACATTTCAAAGGTCTTTGTCAAGGCCTGAAAAAAAAAATAAAACCAGACAGGTGAATAAATACATTTACAACATGTGAACAAAAGAGAAAAAAAGAGAGATATTCTTAAATTGTGCCCTAACAGTGAATAAAGAAATATTAATACACAAGATAAAGCTGTTTTCTGTTCATATAATACAGAACATGCTGTACTTTTACTGAGTAACACTCCTGGGGTCTGAAGGATTCATACAATGTTCCAAAATAAAGTGTACAAAGATGAACTTTGAGAAGAAGTTTCCAACAAACTGCAGCAAAACTCTCTCAGACTTGAAAAAAAAAGTTTGTCGGACTGACTTGAATCAAAAAAACAAAACTGGTTGATGCTTTTGTACATTTAAAGTTCAGATTGAAAAAACTTAACTCATTTTGTTCAAAACAAAAACCCAAACTGAAAGGATTTTGGCTTTTTTTTGGTTCTGTCAAAAAAAATCTGAAAAGTCCCTTCATTGTCTGTAGATTTTTGCAGGATGCCTCCAGGTTGTTTTTCTGTCATGTTTCTGTCTTTTAGCCCGTTACCTCTGTGGGTGTGTGCATCCATAGAGGTAACCCAGGCTAGTTAGGAGGCAAAATGTGCAGGAATAGATTCAAACATTTTCCAGTTGTATTATGAGGCCCCAGGAGTGCTAAGAAATGCTCATGTGACTGGATCGTCTCCTCAGTGTTTGTCCAGCTGCTGGACAGACAAAGTTGTGTTGCTTTTGTGTTTGTGATGCAGGCAGGCCTGACTTTCTGTGTGTGCGTTAGGGCTGCCACGATTAGTCGACTAATCGACAACTAATCGACTATTAAAATAGTCTAGTTTAATAGTCGATTAGTCGTTAATTTGTATTATATGGAGTCAGAGTGTAGTAAAGTTGAAAGTTATAATGTCATTTTGCCAGCTTTGTGGACTATTTTGACATTGATTAAGGTTTTTAAGACTATTTTGGAGTTTAGCTAATATTTTAGCTACATGCTAGCTCTTTTGGCTAATTTACGATTTTTTTCATTTATTTAGGCTAATTTGGCATTTAACTAATATTTTAGCTGGCTATCAACTTCAGCATTTTTAACTATCAATTTCAGCATGTTCAGCGGTCAAATTCAGTTTACAAGATTATTATAGCAGGTAATGCTATATATCTAGTTTTTAGTTAGTTTAAAGCTAATGATGATTAAGATGTGTGTTTTTTTAAATATTTGTGATTAGTCGACTATCAAAATAATTGTGACAGCTCTAGTGTGGTCGTCAATACAGGATCTAATGCAAAAATGATCTACTAGAAATGAATAGATGTCTGTCACTCAGAGGTTAGTACAGGTTTTGGATTCCCCAAGAGAAGAAACAAAAGACAAAGATTGGCACAAATAAATAAAAAAAGCCCAGGTCTAGTTAGCTGATAACTTCCTGTCACACATTTTTGAAAAGTCATAAATACACGGAGAGGAAAAAAAACAAAAAACAGAAAATTACTTTTTGACAATCTGATGTCATTACATGTAAAATAAATAAATAAATAAAGTAAATAAAACAGAAAATATTACATTAATGGGTTTTTAAAATAAAAAATAAACTTAAATACCTGCTAATATAAAAACAAAAAGTCCTTGAATTAGATATGAATATAAACTGCTGTTAGTGGACTCCACAACAGCATCTGGAGAGTAGTTTGTGTCACAATCTTACCATCAGCAAAGACTCTTTTCATCGTCATGACAACCCTAATACAACAACAATTAAAAGGACAAAAAGAAATTTAAATAAAAAGATTGTACTGTATTTTCCGCACTATAAGACGCACTAAAAGGCTTAATTTTGTTCCAAAAAAACCCCAAAACCCAGTCATCTTATAACCCAGAGCGTCTCACATAAAGATTCACTCACTGATGTGGAAGCGGTACACAGCGCTCTGTCAAAATGTTGGCTCTGTGCTATTGTGAATTGTTACTTCCCCGTCTCGTTCATTTTCGCAATATAAAGGACATTGACATCTCCAGGTTCTCTTCCAGCATCTCCAACCTTGACCCTCTGGACTGCTCATCTCCTCCTGACCTTGTGGCAGAGCACTATCACACCGCCCATCATAACCTAGTCAATGCCACTGCCCCCTCAAGACAAGATCAGTTCTCTTTTCTAAATCCTCTCCCTGGTTTACACCTGAGCTGCGCTCATATCTGTCTGTTTTTTACGTGTTGCAAACAAAGGTTGGGAGTAACAGGTTTAGTGAATATGCTAACGTGGCTAACACAGCTAAAGCTTCTGACGCAGAAACCTGCGTCAGAAGGTTTCACCTTGGCAGACAGTTTATTATCTATGTGAACCTCAGCTATCAATTTACACATTTAACTAATCTAAATTCAATAAATGCTAATTAAGTAATCCTTACTTTAAAAAATGCTGTTTTATATGTCCTTTATTTATTTATGTTATTTTTCTCCTCTTTATCCTCAGCAGTCTTCCACTGCTGGGTTTTGTTATTTTAGTTTGGGGTTGGATCTTGGTAGTCTTAGTTTGTGGGCTTCTTTTATTTGTTTTCTTTAGGTAGTTTTGGTTAGGCAGACATTAGCAGGAGCTGCTGACTCATTTTGTGTTTGGCCAAAGAGCCACCATGGAGAGATAAAAGAGTCAAGTGACTCTGGAGCTGCAGGTTGCAGACCCCTGTTCTAGGGTTACTATGGAAGGAGAAAGTCTGACGAATTGATCTCATACTATTTTGTCTCACTTAATGCAACTTAAATGCCATACAAGACACAAGTTCAAAACTAGAACAGTCATTGATGGTGTGTTTTAGAATACTGTGCGCCCTATACTGCAGAAAATACCATTAGTCTTTCCTGGAAGAAAAAAAAAACACTTAAAAAAAGTTAATAAAAAAAAATATATATAGATAGGAAAAGTGTCAGTTTGTCCCACAGGAAAGAAAAAAAAAGGATTGTGTGCATTACTACAAACTACAGCAATGTATGACACAAATCAGTTACCTTACAGGCAGAATCGTAATGAGGAAGTTTAGAAAACGTCATTTACTAAGCAACGTTTAAAACATCTGTGAAATAAAGTAATGCACACACATCATCTCCTCTCCACATTTGTAAAAAGTAAGCATAGCAGTTTACCTGCTACTTTGTCCCGAATGAGTTTGGCCGACTCCACCTCTCCAACACTGCTGAACAGACTGCGCAGTTCATCCTGAGTCATGCTCTGCGGCAGGTAGTTCACGATCAGGTTGGTCTGGGCGTCGTCGTCCTCCATCATCTGCTCCACGAAGCCGTTATTGTACAGCTCCTATCATCAGAACAACACCTCTATCAAACCGGGGGCTTCCAAATACAGACGGTTAGCAACCGGAAGAGTGAGCGGGAGTTACCTTTCCACCGGGTCCTTTGGAGGTCATCTGACCATCACCCTGAGCCTGAACCTCACACACCTGACAGGAGCACAAACACATTACATCTTAAAACTCCTCAGGACATTTTACAAGCTCCACTATAGTCAAAGAAAGATTTCATCACGTTTTTCTGACAGTATTTCAGAACGGTTTCATTTTTCTTTCTGCTGCTACAATCAAACATACGTTCATGCAACCACTTCCAGTGAAGTCTGTATAAATGTGCGTTCCTGGCTTCTTCTTGTGTTCACGAGTTACATTTTAAGTCCATTTTCAGACTCTACATACAGAATGTGCTGCCACTGGACACGCGTTTAAAGTTAGATCAGATGAACTTTGACCAATCAGGGACTAGGATTTGGAGTCCTTTTTTATTCATGGGAGTGCCAGCTGTTTCAACATTGATAATGGGGGAGAAAACAATAATCCGGTGCCCGGCTGGAATTCCATGACACTCAGTCTTTCAAATATCAGAATAGACCATAAGTCACCCCAGCCTAATAACACAAAAAACGTGACTGCCAAAAATGCAGTTATTGAAAGCAAAAAGGACATTTTCTTTTTTTTTCATAGCTGGAAATAAAGTCAGGATTCAAGAGGTAAAAACAGTACACTCCCTTCCATCTCACCTTCGCAACACCTGTAATTCTTCACAGTCATTTTCAATTAAAACTTTCAGAATTATCAACAACTTTTCCCTGTCCACGTCAACTAAACTATCCCTGCTATCCTCAACCCTGGTTTTAGTTTTCACACCATACTCATAAATCAAATATTTATTCTTGTCAGCTCGACCCCTCCCTACAACCATGGTCAACAACCCCTATGATTTTACCCATTATCCACTTCAATGGGTTTGTTCCCTACCTGATCTAAACAGCAGGTGTCTGTCTCATGAGGATGAAAACCTGCTTCAGATCCAACCCTTCTTCTCTAAAATACACAGGGGGGGAAAGTTGCATTTCTCACTCCATTCCCATCTAACCAAAACTAGCATTCTTCTGATCCTCCCTTGATCTCAGTCTTCTCCCTCCCTTCAGGTGTGCCCCAAGGCTCTGTCCTTGGGTTCTTCGTTTTCATCACCAATCTCCTTCAACTTTGCAACATCTGCTGTAAAGGTATCAGAGATTTTCATTGCCTTGCTGATGATACTCAGCCTCTTCCTGTCTCCCACCAACTATTTATTTGAAATTCACTCCCGCTTCACCCCAAATTAAACCGAACTCTTCCATGTCTGAAACGGTTTAGGAGGTCAAAATAAAACCACTTTGACCAGACTAATTACAGCATTACACTAATCAGACCACCGCTAAGGCTGCACTCACCTTCAGGTACCTTATGGGGCCTCGTCTCAGTGCCATGAGGATTTTAAGATGATCTTGGGTGGAGTACTGTCTCTGGAAAACATGAAGATGTTGGGAGATTAAGAATAAAATGATTAACCAAAACCTAATAGACATAAAAATAGTGTTTCACTCTCAGTATTTCCCACTGATTAGATGAAACAATGTGGGAATCTACAAACCCAGAAGAACAATGTGCTTCACTAAATCTACCATCTGGTGGTGATTTTAGGTTGATGTACAAGAAAATGCGGTTGTGTTTTAAACATTCTTTTAAACATATCAACAAAGCCTCTGGTGGAAAATCGAATGACCTAATTAAACCTCGTCCTGAAAAAAGACCGCCACATTTTTACTTTTACAAAGTCACAACAATATACAGCTCAAATACGGGGTTATGTTCTCTAATGAACACAAGAAATCACAGTATGAACCCAAAGAAGCCTGATTTTCTACGAAACTAAAGAGAAAAAATCCTGAATATGTTAGCTAATGCTGCTAACATTGTCCGCGCGCTAGCTCCGCGTGCACCGCGAAGCTCACGTCCGACTGTTTACCTGTAGAAGCGGCGCACAGATGACAGGTTTGCGTTTTCTTAATAGTGATAATGTTGTTCTTAAAATAATAATCGTTCAAAAACTGATTTTGGGGGTTTTACTAGCAATCCGTCAAACGGATTTACTGACCGAGAACAACCGCGCCACACAAAGAAACCAAATATCGCGAGATTACCTTCTTCTTCTACTTACCCATTTTTTCTTGACCAATAATTTGGTTGGAGCATTACCGCCACCTTCTGGACGGAGGTTTTGAACTGGATTAAAATATATGTTCCTCATAGGGCCGAGAATCCATTGAAAAAAATGTAACTACTTAATCGCAAACCTGGGAAAAAAATAATCGCGATGGATTTTTTAGTTACAGTATATTCACAATATGAAATCACACACAAAACATTAAATTTAGAACGTTTATTTTGAACCCTTTGGAACCTAGAGCCTAAAGGTCTTTTGAATTTGATGTATTTCTATTTTGAAAGACTACCTGGTGCTTTTTGGTATAATTTTAATTAGCACAATCTCTCCTATGTGACACTACTTTTTTGGTCATTTCCCTATGTTGTATTCACACTCTAAACATAAAATCATGTGAAAAGAGAAAATTCTGTCTGAAAATTTTTTATTTTATTTTACTGTGGAAACCCCCATTTTTTAACAAACTGTTTTTACAACAGAGAATGAAAGTTTTAGGTGTAATTGTATATATAAACAACAACAACAAGAATAACATTTGTCAACAAACTAATCAACATGTTTTGAATGAAACTACAAAAAAATAAAAAAATAAATAAAAATACAGGCCCAAGTCACAGATTTTGTTGGGTCACATATTTCTGCTAATAGAGGAACATCACAGACACAGCTCCATGACGTGACCTTTCTTATGTGGCTCCAGTCTGCCTGTGGGGCATCAGCTACCAGGCAGCCCCAAAAATAAGAATTACTACCTAAGAATTACTCTCATGAGAGCACTGCTGTTCATTTGACATTTTTTCTGGAATTCTCTTTATTTTTTCTCATTTTTCTTTTTTTCTTTCCCAGCTTTCATTTTTTTTCCCCATAAATTTTCCTTAATGTGTTTGTGAAAAATAATAAAAATGTTTTTGGGAGAAGTTTGATCCAGCTGGATTTCAGGTCGGCTCGGCTGGAATCTGCTCTCAGTGGAGGCGCGTCTGTCCACTCAAGTGCTTGGCTTTGGTAACAGCGGTGACAGCAGGAGTTTTGTGGTGGTCCTCAATTTTTGGACAACGCCGATGGTCGTTGTTGTGGAAAACTCCTGTTGGACCACATCTCAAAATAAAACACCAATCGGTTTCCTCGATGTTGGATTTCTAATAGCAGACAGCTCCGTTTCTCTCCAACATCACAGCGGGTGTTCTGCCCTGCATTACATCCATCAGATTGACGTTCATCCTCCACTTTATTTATTAAAATAAAAGATTTTGTTTGTCCAGAAACTACAAACAAATGCAATGTATCTATTTAACTTAAATATCACAGAATATAAGCAAAAATATAAATTTATTTCAGACAAAATGTCTAACTCTGATTTAACAGCTGCACGGCAGGACGCCTGAGGGTGTTAATAAATAAGAAACTGTTCATTCTTTTTTATTAATGCGTTAACACGTTAACTTTCACCGCTGTAGTTCCTCACCTTTTGGTACATCCCGTCAGGTAGTCCCACTCCAATCACCTTCTGATCAATTGTTAAACCATCTCCAGTGGTCTTTTAACTACAATTTTGCCATATTTAGGCAAAATCAAATGACCTGTGTGGTTTTTAAGGAGTTCATCGGAAATATCTCTATGAGTTGTGTGGCAGGAACGCTGACATGGAAGTATCATGTTGATACCCCAGCGTTCCTTTGTTGAAGTCTGTCCCACCAGCTTCCACCCCCTCACAACCCCAAGCTAACATTATTGTAGCAAAAAAATAAAAAATAAAATAAAACAGAGAGCAATATCAGAGCTACGCATCTGTATAGTTTTACATTTAGAATGTCTTCAAGTGGAGTTTTTAGGATTGGACCGGAGCAGGAAGACTTTGGCGCACTCATAGCAGTCGCTTCATCTCAAACCTGAAACTTTTAAACTTCTGTTTTTTAAAAGGCTCCTGATCTATCCTGATTTGAATGAAGAAACACTGACATTCTTTTAGATTTTCTTTTTCATCAGCTTCAGCGTTTTCAGCAATTAGCTTTGCATTTTCAGTTATCAGCTTCAGCGTTTTAAACTATCAATTTCAGCATATTCAGCATCCAAATTCAGCTTATAGAATCACACTAACATTATCACAGGTAATTCTATATATCTAGTTCATAATTATCTTAAAAAGTTACAGTTTTAAAATTTTAAAAATGTAGTTTTAGAGTGTTCAATAAATGTTTATCCTGTTCGTCCTGTGACCTAAGGTGTGTTTTAGATCTTGGCCCCTTGTGTGATTGTTTGACACCCCTGCTGCATACGGTACTGCCTCTCCCTGTGACCCAGGTTTCCTCCACAAACAGCAATATCTTTATTTTTGACAGAAAACTGATTTAGAGTCAGAGGCAGTCCTCAGCCTCCAGCTCCTACACACCCGTTTGCTGATGCAGACATTTTGAAGTCTCCAAAGCTTAATTGGTTCAGACAACCCACTCAGTGTAATCCCCTCTTACTCAAACACACAAGAGCCGATGTCTTCTTTCACTCGCCCCTACCACACGTGTCAATGTTTGTGCGTTTGTTGTGTCTCATCATGTTAGCCGAGTTACTGAGGCAGTTGTAGTGTTAAAGCAAAGTACCCATGAAGCGCCGTTGCTTTCCTTTGAGAGGAGACCACACCCTGCTGGCCCCTGATGCCCTCATGACGTAAGTTAAAGACTCAAGAAACAAATACAACATGCGCCTGCTGTTTGCAAGTCAACCAGCTACTTTAAAAACAGTATGACCGGTTTACCACGCCTTTAAGCTCCGTGGTTCTTGGGTCTGTGCCACTGATGGTTGTCACCTACTGAGCTGTTTTCAAACAGTAGTGTGACCATGAAATGCTTCGGTTGTTAAACTTCATGAAAGCACAAAAGCAAAAATGTAGTCATGTTAAACTCAATTGACCTTACTGAAGGCAGAGTCTATCTGAGGTTGGGCTGTATGGGGTTTTGTGCCAAAAGTATGTATTTGTGTTCACTCTATGTCAGGGGCGTCAAACTCAATCACACAAGGAGCCAAAACCCAAAACACACCTTAGGTCGCAGGTCGAACAGGATAAACATTTATTGAACACTCTAAAACTACATTTTTAACATAATTTTGAACCAGATACACTATATGGCATTACCTGTGATAATGCTAGTGTGAATGCTTTAAGCTGAATTTGGCAGCTGAAAATGCTAAAATTGATAGCTGAAGATGCTGAAAGTGATCGCTAAAAACGCTAAAATAGATAGCTGAAGACACTAAAGTTGATAGCCAGCTAAAATATTAGCTAAATGCCAAATTAGCCTAAGAAACTAAAAAAAAAAGCTAAGCCAAAAAAGCTTGTATGTGGCTGAAAAAATAGCCAGACTTCAAAATAGCCTGAAAAATGGAAAAAGCTTAAATTAGCCAAAACAGCTAGTGTGTAATTATTAGCCAAAATAATCCAAAACAGGCCAAAACGTTTTTTAAAAAAAAGCCTAAATTACCCAAAAGAGCTAGCATGTAGCTAAAATATTGACTAAACTCCAAAACAGACTAGTAAATGCCAAAAAAGTTCAAAAGTTAGCAGAATGCCAATTTCTAAAACTTTAAAACTGTAACTTCTTGACATAATTATGAATAATAAAAAGTTAGCAATATCATTTCAGGATAAATCAACTTAAACCTTAAACATCTTTCAATATTTTACCCTCCATAAAAGTATATTTTGTCAAATTTATACTAGTTAGAAATGAGCGTAAGTTAAAATTGGGCCATAAATAACAATAAAAAACATGACCTGGTTGGATAGAATTACCCGGGCCTTGACTTTGGCACAGATGTGATATAACAACAGAAGTTATAAGTAAAATCTATATTTGGAAGAAAATATTCCATTCAAGTCTCCGACACAAAATGGGTCATCACACACAAAATGGATATGTGGTCCAGGTGAACCTCTGATTCAAGAGGTTTGGGTTTTGTTAGGTGAAAATCGTTTCCAGGGGTCATTCATCTTTAATCAATATCTCAGGGGAAATTCCCTGATAATAATTATGTTGTTTTTAGCCAAAATGAAAAAAACCTGAGTGGTTTTCTAGGACATAGTTTCTGCAGAGCGACAGGACTTCATTAGGAATTCACCTCTGAGTTGTGGGCGGGACTGTTGGTGTGGAAGTAAATCTCTTTAGTCATCCCATCATTTCTTTGATTAACACTGGCTATGTCCAAATTCCCTCCCTCATCCCTAACTATAAAGCGCCCTGGATTTTAAAAAGTAATGGATTTTCTTTCGTTTCTCTAAACGTTGGATATGACCTCACAAAAACACAAAGTGAAAACCAAATCAATACGAACATTTCACAATGTTTATTTATGACTCCATTGTGTTCTGATGATGAAAGTTTGTTAAAAAATTACATTTAAACATGTTTTTTTCACAAAAATTATTCAAACACAATGCACTGTGGTCTTTATTTCCTTGCAGTTCTTAAGTCTTTGTTCAGTTCCTTTTTTTTTTTTTCTGGGGGTGGGAGAAGCTGGGGAAGGGAGGGGTACCCATTCTGTTTAAATGTCCTTTTCTCCTTTTGTGTATTTGCTTTTTAACACACTGTCTTTTTAATGTATTTTATTTGATTTTATGATAAGCGCTTTGAGCTTCCTTTGAATGAAAGGCGCTATAAAAATAATAAAGTTTGAAGTTTGAAGTTTATGAAGTGAGTATCGATGCGCGATAGTTTTTTGCAAAGACCTCTGGGACATTTCTAGTGTACTGGATTTTGGAATTAGAAGATTTGGACAGCACTTAATGCCAAACACACAATATAGTGAGTAGGGAAGGAATTTGGACACAGCCTCTCTCCCCGCTAGCTTACCTTCACAACCCCGAGATAACATCAGAGGAAACACTTTTGATCCAGATTCCAGCTCAGATGAGGAAAACAAAGAATATGGATCTGTTTGTCTATTAGTGGATGGATCGGAATGGAGCAGAGCAGGGAGCTCTTCTCAGTTGCTGAGTCCCGACTGAGAGCTTTCTCAAATAGGATGCTTTTATCTGCTCCTGATCCATCATAATTTCAATAAGGAAATACTCAGAAATGCAGTTTTAATCTTAAATTCATTTATAAATGTACTCCATCATAAAAATGCAACAAAAACATGTTAAAAACACCAAAAGCAGAAATTTCAATGGATTTGGTCTTTAATACTAGCTTAGTGGCCTTGTGGTGGAGTGTCCGCCCTGAGAATGGAAGGTTGTGAGTTTAAATCCCGAATCAAACCAACGACTTTAAAATTGGGATCCCGTGCCTCCCTGCTTGGCCCCCAGCATTAAGGGGTTGAATTGGGGGGTTAAACCACCAAATTGGCTGTGAAAGCAAGGCTGTGTCTGCAGCTCACCCCTCCCCCAGGGGATGGGTCAAATGCAGAGAACAAATTTTACACACTTGACAACTAATGGGACTTCAATCTTTAATAAATAATTCCAGAAGTCTCTACATCTCAAAAGAAAGGTAGACAACTTAATTGAAGTTTTTCATTCCTGCTCTCCCATCCTTCTTTCAGATCTGATGTCAGGAGCCAACAACAGGTGCAGCCAGACGTGGTCGTGCTGTCGGAACATCTGGGGAACTTGAACAGGTTTGGATCGGTTGCAGAGTCAGCAAGACAACATTTGGTTGTATCTGCAAATCGTCTCCTACGGTTTGAGGATGAAACAGAAAAAGAGGTGGAGATTCGTTATTTGGAGCGTTGGAGCCAGAGGAGACAGGAAATGCAGCAGAGACCAGGAGTCCTGGTGTCCAAACCGGACCTACAGTGTTTGAAAGCGACTGCAGGACTGGAGCATAGACAGGGGAAGTCTACTGCTGTTGGGAGGCTGAGAGGACAAACAGTGATGAGAGAATTGGGTAAGGTTAACCCAGGTGTGAGGGTGTCAGGGGGAGGAGTCATACTAGACCTGAGCCTCAATGAAGACCCCCCAATGATTGGAGAGAGGGAAAGGAGCCTAAACAGGAAGCAACTGAGGCTGCGGACAGAGCCGCTCAGAGAGACCTACATCGGCTGTGTCACGCCTTCTAACACAGGAAGAAAAGGGGAAATGACATGTCGGGAATCGTGTGCACAAGTGAGACAAAGGACCACTCACAGGGAGTTGTTTGGATCTCCGCAGATTGCCTCACAACCTCCTCTAACCACAGATCCACCAACAGGCTCTGAATCCCTCTGCAGTGAAGCTCCACATGTTCAGCGTCCTGCTTCATGCTCTCCCTCATTCAGACGCCCATCGTCTCTATCCAGTCCTTCCATAACATCAGTGATGCCACAGAGGAGCACGTCCAATTCAGGGAAGCAGGGAAAGGACTTGAACCAGAATCAAGACAGACAAAGAACACCTTCCTGTCAAAGGGTCCACAGACATCTTAGAACCGGGCCAGAACTCATGGAGAAGGTCCCCCATCTGGAGAAGAGAAGCCTGGAACTAAAGCCTCCCCCCAGACCCTCCTCATCAGGAACGAGTTCAGAGATGAAAGGTCAGAAAAAGTATATCTGTACACTAGGGCTGCCACAAACAATTCTTTCATTAGTCGACTAATCGGGTCATGCACAAAGTGGATGTAAAACACACACCTTAACCATCATTAGCTTTAAACTGACTACAAATAAAGACAATTAAGATGATAGTTTATTAAACTTTTAGTAAATAATGCTGCCTCTATCCTTCATTAGTTTCTGTGACTAAACCAAGATTAAATCAAATAAGAGAGAGATAAGTAGTATACTTTCCATCAAACTCACCTTGACAGGTGACCTTTGACCCTTACACCATCCATCAAACACATTTTGACAGGTGACCTTTGACCCTTACACCATCCATCAAACTCGTTTTGACAGGTGACCTTTGACCCTTACACCATCCACCAAACTCATTTTGACAGGTGACCTTTGATCCTACACCATCCATCAAACTCGTTTTGACAGGTGACCTTTGACCCTACACCATCCACCAAACTCATTTTGACAGGTGACCTTTGACCCTACACCATCCATCAAACTCGTTTTGACAGGTGACCTTTGACCCTACACCATCCAGCAAACTCACCGTGGCTGTGGCTAGTGGTGGGGTGGTCGACCTCTGATTGGAAAATTGCAAATTTGATTCCCGCCTTGCCCGCCCATGTGTTGAAGTGTCCTTGGGCAAGACACTGAACCCCAAATTGCCTCTGGTGGGAGGTTGGCGCCAGTGTTCGGCAGCGGAGCCACCAGCAGTGTGTGAATGTGTGAATGGGTGAATAGGTCTGTGACTGTGAAGCACTTTGGGCCCTCGAAGGAGGGTAGAAAGAACTATACAAGTATACGCCGTTTACCATTTATATATAAAGGGTATGTAGGGTCAAAGGTCACCTGTCAGAATGAGTTTGATGTAAAGTATATTCCTGATCTCTCTAATGAGGTCAGCCTCTGAAACAAGGAACTATTTATCACTAAAGATAAAGTTTTGGTCTCACAGACCTAAACATAAAAAAAGTACATTTTTTGGTGCTGAACGCTCACAACTTTGTTCAACTTTACTACACTCTGACTCCATTGAACATAAAGTAAGGAAACAATTGACTATGAAATCAGTCCTTGGCTATTTTAATAGTCGATCAGTCGACTAATCGTGGCAGCTCTACTGTACACATCATGTCTGTGGGTTTGTTTTCCAAGTACTGCCTTTCATGATCCAGATACAGTAGGTGTCTAAACACGAATGTCTCAGGAGGAGGGAATCCAGTCAAGTCTTGGGTTAAATGTCACCCTCCAAAAAACATCTAATGTCAATGAAAATGGTGCAGAACTTTAATCCAAAATACAATTTTATTTCTCAGGACATTAAAAGTATTTAGTTATTTAAAGTTTAGGTTGATTTATTCTGGAATAACATTCCTGCCTTTTTATTATTCATAATTATGTTAAAAAGTTACCTATTTAATAACTGTCAATCTGCCATTTTCTTTTTGGTTAATTTAGCTTTTTTCAGTTTTTTTTTTTTTGGTCCATTTTGGAGTTTAGCTAATTATAAGCTTCATGCTAACTGTCTTAGCTAATTTAGGCATATTTTTTAAATTTTTGAAGCTGTTTTGGAGTTGAGCTTATATTTCAGTCACATAAAAGCTGTTTTGGCTATTTTAGCTTTTTTTTAATTTTTTGAAGGAAGCTAGATGAACGTGTGTCCTCCAATCAAACAAACCTTCAAAGGCAGTTTTCAGGCAATTAGTAAACCACTTAAGCTTACATTTTTGAGGTTGTTGGATTTGTCCAAATACAAATATTGTCAGAACAAAATTCTGAAAAATCAGGTTTTTTTTACGGCGGAGTTCAGGACTCCCAGTAACATTTTTGTTCATGTCTTTCCTCGGTAAAGCCACAGCTCTGGCTCCAAAAGAGAAAAAATCCCCAAAACTCCAACTTAGTGTTAGTGAAAGAATAAAATGAGTTACAGTGAATTAAATCCTTAAAACAAACAGTTTTTCATAAGTTAATTCTTTAACACCAGAGCTCTAGTGTTTATGTTATTTGATTTATTGTAACTTTTTAGATTGTTAACACAATAATTCCAGTAGATTCTGAAGGAGAAAAGCGGCTCATTGAGCCGCTTTTCTCCTTCAGAATCTACTGGAATAATTGTGTAAACGCTTGAAAAATTACAATATATTAAAGATTTTGTGTTTAACCGTCACCGACGACGCCTCAGGTATTAAAGGGTTAACCAGCATGCAAAAAGGATGTGGACTCAAGTCAGAGAGACCCTGACCTACCTTCAAGCAACAACATTGACTTTTCTGGTTCACAGCAGGTAACCAAACTCCTCCGTCTCTGGCCATCAGGGATGGATCCTCCATGAAATCACTGAGATCTGAGTTTCCCCCAGAGGATGACTCGCATCCTGACCGGTGAGTCTTCAACTCATACACAGTCTGTGAACCATTTGAACTTTGAGGCAACAGCAGAATCGAGTGTTTCAACAAGACGAAGACCCACTCTGATGAACATAGTGTTTTTAACGTGTTTTTGTGTCATTTTTCTGATGATGGAGGACAAATATGTGTAAAATGAAGCTTAGATTGCTGTTTTAATTACTTCAGGAGAACTTTCACATCACTTTCTGTCGTCCAATCACATCATCCAGCAGGTGAAAATGAACAGAGAGCTTCTATGAAAAGGGAGTATGAAGAAATCAGTTTGGTTAATTGGGGCTGACTGGTCGGAATCTCTGGTGATGGTATTTAAAAATATATATTTTATTTTTCAGATAAGAACAGCATCAGACTTAAAAGAGAAAATCATGACAGAGGAAACATTCTTCACATTTATTTGGAACTGTAGTTAAAACATATTTGTTCGATTCAGGGTTTTCCACAGAGAATCATCTTTTGACAACAGTTTGTTAAAATGGAGGACTACCAATCAAGATGTAAGGGCATTGGGTGTGGTGTCCCTCAGGGTTCAGTTTTAGGCCCCAAATTATTTAACCCTAATATCAGTGATATTTTCAAAGTGTCACCCTTATTAAAAAATAATACTCTTTGTAGATGACACCAACATATTTTATTCGAATGATAGCTATAATACACTAAAAAATACAATAGATTATGAATTGGAAAATAGATGATAATATAACATTATATAATATATATAACTATCTTGGAAACTACATATTAGACATATTCAGAGTAAAATATTTAAAAAGTATCGCAATCCTTAAAGTAAGATGTGTTCTTAAATAAAAACCATTACATACGTTGTAATACTCTTTAATGATGCCACATTTAATACAGTGAGGGAAAAAACTATTTGAACCCCAGCTGATTTTGTAAGTTTGCCCACTAAAAAAGAAATGATCAGTCTATAACTTCAATGGTAGGTTCTTCTGAACAGTGAGAGACAATGACAAAAAAAAATCCAGAAAAATGCGTTTCAAAAAAAGTTATAAATTAATTAGCATTTCCATGAAGGAAATAAGTATTTGATCCCTTTGAAAAACGTGCTTCTGTACTTGGTGGCAAAACCTTTGTTGGAAATCACAGAGGTCAGCCATTTCTTGTAGTTGGCCACAAGGTTTGCACACATCTCAGGGGGGATTTTGGCCCACTCCTCTTTGCAGATCCTCTCCAAGTCATTAATGTTTCGTGGCTGATGTTTGGCAACTCGAACCTTCAGCTCCCTCCACAGATTTTCTATGGGATTAAGGTCTGGAGACTGACTAGGCCACTCCATGACCTTAATGTGCTTCTTCTTGAGCCAATCTTTTGTTGCCTTGGCTGTGTGTTTTGGATCATTGTCATGCTGGAATACCCAACCACGACCCATTTCAATGCCCTGACTGAGGGAAGGAGATTCTCACCCAGCACTTGACGATACATGGCCCCATGCATCCTCCCCTTGATGCGGTGCAATTGTCCTGTCCCCTTGGCAGAAAAACACCCCCAAAGCATAATGTTTCCACCTCCATATTTGATGGTGAGGACGATGTTTTAGGAGTCATAGACAGCATTCTTCCTCCTCCAAACACGGCGAGTTGAGTTGATGCTAAAGAGATCAATTTTGGTCTCATCTGACCACAACACTTTCACCCAGTCTTCCTCCGAATCAGTCAGGTGTTCAGTGGCAAACTTCAAACGGGCCTGTAGATGGACTTTCTTGAGCAGGGGGACCTTGCAGGCACAGCAGGATTTCAGTCCTTCACGGCGTAGTGTGTTACCAACCGTTTTTGTGGTGACTATGGTCCCAGCTGCCTTGAGATCATTGACAAGTTCCTCCCGAGTGGTTCTGGGCTGATTCCTCACCATTCTCATTATCGTTAAAACTCCACGAGGTGAGATCTTGCATGGAGCTCCAGACCGAGGGAGATTGGCAGTTAATTTATGTTTCTTCCATTGGCGAATAATTACACCAACTGTTGTCACCTTCTCACCCAGCTGCTTGGCGATGGTCTTGTAGTCCATTCCAGCCTTGTGTAGGTCCACAATATTGTCCCTGACATCCTTGGAAAGCTCTTTGGTCTTGGCCATGGTGCAGAGTTTGACATCTGGATTGATTGATTGATTCTGTGGACAGTTCTCTTTTATACAGGTAACAAGCTGAGAGGTCAATGTCAGCTTGTTACCTGTATAAAACTCACCTGGGAGCTAGAGATCTTGCTGACGGATAGGGGATCAAATACTTATTTCCTTCATGGAAATGCAAATTAATTTATAACTTTTTTTGAAACGCATTTTTCTGGATTTTTTTGTCATTGTTGTCTCTCACTGTTCAGAAGAACCTACCATTGAAGGTATAGACTGATCATTTCTTTTTTAGTGGGCAAACTTACAAAATCAGCTGGGGTTCAAATAGTTTTTTCCCTCACTGTATATTGTATTGAAGTACGGGGCAATAATTATATAACATTACAAGGCCTTTTCAACCCTCAGAAACGTGCAATAAGGACTATTCATAATGCTGGATGCTGTGATCATACCAACATGTTATTTATTAGTTCTAAATTAATAAAATCTTGATTTAGTTTAGTTGTATACAGCAAAACTTCTTTATAAAGCTAACAATAAAGTATTAACCCATAATATTCAGAAACAATTTAGACATAGGGACAGATTACTCACTGAGGGGATGTGGTATGTTCAAATAACCAATAATGTGAACAGTTAGGAAGAGTATATGTGCATCAGTGTGTGGGATTAAACTGTGGAACAACCTGGAAAATCAATACAAACAATGTTTGGACATCAAACTATTTAGAAACAAATTTAAAGAGTTTGATGTCAAAATATAAGACTGAAGAATAAAAATATGATTTAAATTATTTTTGATTGTGAAATGGTGATTGTGGATAACAACTTATAGGAGTTACAAGTGAAAAGAGAAAAAAATGAAAGTTATTGGAATATTATATTGTTTTGTTTAGATGTACAGTATGTCACAAAAGTGAGTACACCCCTCACATCTCAGCAAACATTTAGTTATATCTTTTCTTAGGACAACACTGCATAAATGACTGTTTGACACAATGAACAGTAGTCAGTCTAAAGTTAGTGCAGCAGTGTAAATTTATTGTCCCCTCAAAATAAATAAAATTACAGCCAATAATAGCTAAACCCTTGGCAACAAAAGTGAGTACACCCCTAAGTAAAAATGTACAAATTGAGCACAAATGATCATTTTCCTTCCCCTTTGTCATGTGAACCATTAGTGTTACACTGTCTCAGGTGTCATCAGTTAGCAGGTGAGTTAAAATTCGGTAAAAAAGCTCTTCCACTCTCTTAACCGGCCACTGAAAGTTCAACATGCCACCTCATGGTGTCAGCTCTCAGAAGACCTGGAAAAACACATTTTTGCTTCACATAAAGATGACCTAGGCTGTAAGAAAATAGCCAACACTCTGAAACTGTGCTGCAGCACAGTGGCCACCATCATCCAGCGCTTTAAGAGAACAGGTTCTTCTCAGAACAGGCCTCGCCATGGTCGGCCAAAGAAGCTGAGTGCAGGTTCTCAGCGTCACATTCAAAGACTGGGTTTGGAAAACAGACGGATGAGTGCGTCCAGCATTAGGGCAGAGATTGAAGGGATGGGAGGTCAGCCCGTCAGTGCTCAGACCGTACACCGCACACCGCATGTGAGGCAGCAACCAGGTGAGGAGTACAACGACAAGTGCATCTTTCCTACCGTCAAACATGGTGGTGGAAGTGTCATGATCTGGGGCTGCATGAGTGCTGCTGGCATTGGGGAGCTACAGTTCATTAAGGGAAACATGAATTCTAACATGTCCTGTGACATTCTGAAGCAGAGAACGATCCCCTCCCTCCAGAAACTGGGCCACAGAGCAGTGTTCCAGCATGATACTGACCCCAAACACACCTCCAACATGACCACCAAAAGTGGCTGAGGGTAAAGGTGATGGACTGGCCAAGCATGTCCCCAGACCTAAACCCCGTAGAACACCTCTGGGGCGTCCTGAAGAGGAAGGTGGAGGAGCACAAGGTGTCAAATGTCCACCATCTCCACGATGTTGTGATGGAGGAGTGGAAGAGGATTCCACTGGCAACATGTGAAGGTCTGGTGATCTCCATGGCCAGGAGACTTCAAGCCGTGCTGGAAAATGATGGTGGCCACACAAAATATTGACATTTCCCATTTTTACTTAGGGGTGTACTCACTTTTGTTGCCAGGGGTTTAGCTATTATTGGCTGTATTTTTATTTATTTTGAGGGGACAATAAATTTACACTGCTGCACTAACTTTAGACTGACTACTGTTCATTGTGTCAAACAGTCATTTATGCAGTGTTGTCCTATGAAAAGATATAACTAAATATTTGTCGAGATGTGAGGGGTGGACTCACTTTTGTGACATACTGTATATATTGTGAATTATTTGAGTCACTGGAAAAAGAAGTAAAGAGATATTCTTAAATAAGCATTTTCTTCTGCTTATCTTCTTTTCAAACATGTATTTATTGAATTCAGTCTGTGACTTTACTTTAATAAAATGTGATTACATTGTTTTTTTTTGTTTTCTTTTTTTAAAATGTTTTACATGTTTGAAATAGATCAAATCAAATTAAAAAAAGATCTTCTCTTCTCTTCCTCCATCAGACTGAGCAGGAGTCGAACCCGCAGTCTCGATCGACTTCCTTCAAAGACCCAACGCCCTGTGAACGGTCCGACCCCTCTAGGAGACCTGAGGTCCTGCAGCTTCCTGAAGACACCCCCCTCTGTTCGGTGGTTCTGTGAGGTACGTCTACAACTAACTCCCAACAACCGCTCGACGCAGGTTTTAGTCTGACTGTCCGTCTGCTTCTCTGCAGGGCTCAAACATCTTCCCAATGACAAAGTTCTCCTCCGTTTTTAATGTTTGGTCAGAACAGAACTGTTCTAGTGATAGCAAATCAGCTGATGACCATTGAGCACTTCCTGTTGAGCCTTTAACAGAGGAGCTCCAGTGTTTATGCTCTTTGATTTACGGTAATTTTTTAATTGCTATCACGATAATTCCAGTAAATTCTGAAGGAGAAAAACGGAGTGAGCTCACGCCGTTTTTCTCCTTCAGAATTTACTGGAATTATCGTGATAGCATGATGGTCCCGCCCGGACCAGGGTCCGATTGGGTGTAATCATACTGAAAATTGGTTCTGGATTGTCAGAGAAAACAAACGGATTCACTTTAAGCAAACCAAATGTGTCCAGTCTGAATACACCCAAAATGTTGAAATCGTGTAACACAAGATAGATGGAGGAGTTTAATTGTCTGCAGAACAGCCCAAGAACAAACCCAGAGGTGTGAAGAACACCACCATGACTCTAGAACAGAACATAAATGTTCTGAAATCCTCTTTCTATACCTGGCAATCCTCTGCAGAGGTCTGGGTTTGACGGTGGCGTAAAGGATTGATGCCTGTCGGATTGCATTTTACCAAGTGTGAAGTTTAGTGATGGGAAAACTGACTGACTGGAGAAGAATCATGTCAGTCATCAGTTCTGATCCAGATGCTGCAGGATGAGCGCACCAAAACTCTTCAAAAAGTGAGATATTTGCGAGCCCTGTTCCAGAACTGCATGAGCAGCACATACCATTGATCTGTAACTCATCACAGTTCATTTTCAATCTGTACATAATCATAATTTATTTTTGTGTTTTTGAGGATTCTTTACTCGCAGAAACACCTAACATTCCTACAAAACTGTGGAACTTATTTTATCTGATTCTGTTAAAACAATATGTTGGTTATATTCTGTACATGATTTTGGTCTCTGATGTTCTGACGCTTCATGGAAGGACATAAATGAAGAAATCATTTTGATTCCAGTGAAATGTTTCAGGAGATTCTCAGAGACGATTAATACAAAATGAAAATGTGGAT
>NW_023416929.1:0-25744 GCF_002922805.2 Oryzias melastigma | reverse complement strand
AAAAAAGGACGCAAAGTTGTGTCACATCGAGTTGTCAGTAGTGGAAACAAAGTTAAATAAACATTAAGATAACCAAATAAACACTTTTAGTCATATTTTTGAAGAACAAACTAAAACATAGTGCTACAAACAAAGCAAAACCATGATCTGAGGAAAGATAGTGTCATAGGGTCAGGTTAGCTCACCCAACAATGCTACGGAAACTCCAAATCAGGTCGTTCTTGAAAACTGGACAGCTT
Source organism: Oryzias melastigma (assembly GCF_002922805.2). Classification (NCBI taxonomy): domain Eukaryota; kingdom Metazoa; phylum Chordata; class Actinopteri; order Beloniformes; family Adrianichthyidae; genus Oryzias; species Oryzias melastigma. The sequence goes on along the minus strand of NW_023416929.1, from coordinate 25,505 downwards.
TTTCTAAAATAACTAATGTTTGTCAGTTTTTATGAGCAAGAAATGTTACAGTTTGTGATGAATTCTCAGTTAGACGACTAAAATGAGGAAAAATAACACTTCCTGGTTAAGATGAACCGTGATACATGAAACCTCTTACAGCCCGTTCAGTCTGGTCCGGTACAGCAACATCTGCTTCAGTCAAGTAGAAATGTAAGACTTTTTTTCAAAGGATGAAGAAGAGGATGACGACAACCAGAAGGATAGCTAGCAGAACGCCGATGGCGCACCACTGTCTGCGGTCTGCAAGGACAGGAAGAATCCGTCATCTACAGCCAACCACATGTGAAGCAGCTCCACTGTTGCCGGGCAGATCACCTACCACTGGTCATGTGTGACACCTTGGCCAGTTTCTTCATGACATTGTCCAGTCTGGACTGTGTGTTGTCCATCTCTTGGCTGAAATCATCCAGCATTCTGCGGTGCAACCACACAGACGTGCATGTCAACAAGAATAGCAGCCATCGGTTTTGACTTTCAAGGGTTTAAATATTAAAAAAACAAAAAACACAGCCACTCCATAATATACAGAAGAGATAACTGGGACTTTTAACCCTTTAACAGCGGAGCTCCAGTGTTTATGTTTTTAATTGCTAACATGGTAATTCCAGCAGATTCTAAAGGGGAAAAGCGGCTGCTGGAAGTATGTTGATTGTATAAATCAGAGGTCTGTAACCTGCAGCTCCAGATCCACATGTTTCTCTTTTATCTCTCCATTGTGGCTCATTGGACAAACATAAAATAAGTCATGGAGACTGCTGATCCAGACATGTCGACCGTCAGAGTCAGCAGCTCCCCCTAACTAAAAGCACTTTAGGAAAACAAATAAATAAAGCCCACAAACTAAGACTACCAAGGTCCAATCCTAAACTAAAATAGTCACTTTGCTGTCACAGGCTAGTGTTAAGGAGTAAACTGAACCCTTTTCAGTTCAGGTCAGCTTCTGGTTCTTACTCAGCCTGTTCATCCAGCTCCACTCCGATTCGCTCAGACATGTTCTTGAGAACATTGATGGATCCAGACACCAGTTCCAGCTGTTCATCCTGCTGGTCTGCGATCAGCTGAAACAGACACATGGGCGTTCGCCCTGAGCTCGGCAAAACTCAACATTCCCGTCTGTTCTCAGGCCAGTGCATACCTGCTGCTGCACCTGCTGCTCTTCTATGAACTGACTGTTGGCGCTCTGCAGCTGATGGTCGAGCCGGCTGTATTTGTCTGAACCGGGCTGCCATATGCGTCCTTGAGCACCACGCTCACCAAGCAGAGCCTGAACACAAAGTAAATGCATTCAGTGGAGCAAAAAGTACTGAATCCGCCCTTAATGTGTATGTTATTCCACTTAAATATATGACAGAGGCCTGTAATGTTTATCAAAGGTAAACTTCAATTATGAGAGACAGAATAGGGGAGAAATTCAAAAAAATCACAGAGCAGTATTTTGGAAACAAGTGATAAATTCCTCAGTAAAAAATAAGTATTTATCACACTTATTTTTTAATGTGTTCCTCTCACACCCTTTGGACTAAAACAGAACCGAGGGCTGTATCCAGCCTCCCAAGGTGTCTCTAAAGGTTCTCACAAATTACTTTTCATGCATCAAAAACAGGAAGTAGTACAGTGTTCCTTTGCTAAACTGGGGTTTGACTTTCACAAAGTCGCTCTTCATGGATTTTTTCAGGCAATTTTGCACTTTTTTTATTTTTTACATTGGATTGTATTCTGCATCCTGATTGGCTGTTGACCACTAGAGCTGCAACAAATTACTATTTTAATAGTCGACTGATCCCCGATTATTTTTTACGATTAGTCGACTAATCGGGTCATGCACAAAGTGGATGTAAAGCACGTCTCCTGTACAGAATGTGTTCATCTTGACAGACTCACATTAATCTCTGATCACAATCAGATCTTAGTTTTTATTTTGTAACACTGCATTTATTTCTCTAAGAAGGTTTTAACATAGAGTTTAAATTAAATGAGAGAGAAAAGTGTGAAAATGTTTGTGTCAAAAAAGTGGATAAATTGTGAAGTGATGAGAGTTACAGCCTTACAACATCTAGAATTACTGTAAAAAAATTAACTTTGTGGATTTCACCTATAATAGGTTAGTTTTATAATGTAACGGTGGAACAGTGTACAGAATGCTCATTCTTGGTCAAAAGAAGCATTTGCCTATTTCTTGTCTGCAGAGACTCGGTACCTGTTTGCTCTTCCCGTCTGAAGAGGTCGTTCCTGGAGACGACATCTGCTCCTTCATTTCCTTTAAAGTAAACAGTAAATTGATGTAACAGAGATGAAGAAGTCAGACAAATAGATTTATGGTGTAAAACATGGCTGCAGCATCTCACTGTCGTATCACAACAGCGATATGAGAATGACTAAAGCTGTTCTTTAGTTCTGCTTTTGGCTTTCAGGGATAGACTATAGTACTGGCATGACAAAAAACATCTACTCACTGCAGAACAGTCTATTGTTCTGAATTAAAAAGGATAAAAAAAACTCTATGTTGATCAATACTCCAATGTTCTTCAATAAATGTTTTCAAACCACAAAAAGAAGTATTTTTGATGAGTCTGGTCCGGTCTGCTCAGTGGAAACGAGGCATTAGTGTACCACCCCCACCCCGCTCCAAACAGGAAGCACCTGCTGGCTCCAAGACGCCAAAATCTAATAGACTTCTATGAAGAAATAATAAACTTTTATTACAAACATGAGAGTTTTTGAAGAGTTTGGTAACTTTGTTTTATTTTTATGCTGTTGATCACTTTGATCCCTGATCTCCAGTAACAACAGCGGGATCAATGAAGCTTATCTTATGACTCATTCTATTCATCAGAATAACCATGTTTGCTCTGATACTATTTTTTAACATGTTTTTAATCATTGTCTTTATTTTCATGACATTTTTCTGTAGTCCAGATTATTCAAGATATAAACAGACCAATCAGACCAAAGTGTGTGTTCTCAAACTTTCAAATGTTTGATTCACAGATTGACCCGAGTCTACACCTATCTGGGTGTGGCCTTTAAATGAGCTAACTCCGGATTGGACCAAATATATTCCTATGGAAGAAGTGCTCTTTAACAATAATCCGTTCTCAGTGGTATTCACTGTGTGTGCTGCCAGTCGAACAGTAAAGATTACCTTAAGTTAGTTCAGGATTCACGACCTCACCAGTCAGGACATCATTTTCTCCAGATGTGATCAGTTTTAATTATTAAATCTCGTGAAAATGTCCGATTTTGAATTTACTATCAGACTGACCAATCGGACAGTCATCAGAGCACTGTGCTGCAGAAGGGTTCTTCCGTTAGAAAACAAAGCAGATTCTCCCAGAGTGAGATGATGAGGAGGCTTACCCTGACCATATGTCTGGTGCTGGTGATGAAGGCCTTCCTCTTTGACAGCTCCGCTGCATCCAGATTAAACTTCTTCGGGTTTGACTCTACTATGCGTTTGTAATATGTTAAGAAACAAGCTTTGTTTCCCAGAACAACACCAAAAGTCAGGTGTGTGAGTTCTAGCCTTTAAAACAGGAGTGTCAAACTCAATCGCACAAGGGGATAATATACAAAACACACCTCAGGTCGCGGGCCGAACAGAATAAACATTTCTTAAACACACTAAAACTACATTTTAAAAACTTTAAAACCGTAACTTTTTAACATAATTATAAACTAGATGCAGAAGGTGCTAGTGCTGATAGCTGAAGATGCTGAAATTGATAGCTAAAAACGCTGAAGCTAATATTGCTGTAGCTGATAGCTGAAAATGCTGAAGCTAATATACTCCTGAACCTGACAGCTGAAAACGCTGACGCTGATAGCCAGCTAAAATATTAACAAAATCCCAAATTAGCCTAAAAAACAAAAGAAAAAAAACTTTGATTGTGTCTGAATTCCCCCCTAATCACTATATATTGCAATCGCCATTTTCTAGTGCTGTCCAAATCTACTAATTCCTAATCGAGTGCACTCGAAATTTCCTAAAAGTCTTTGTTGAAAAACTAGCGTGCATCAATGTTCACTAGATTAGCGAATATAGACCACAATGCATTGGGGTCGAACAATTTCAAACAAAAAAACATGTTTAAATGTAATATTTGAATAAAACCATCAACATTTTCGCCATCAAAACACAGTGGAGTCATAAATAAATGTCGTAAAATGTTCATATTTATTCAATTTTCACTCATATCCGCTGTTTAGAAAAACGAAAGGAAAGTAGTGAGCATCGGGTCCAAATTATCTTTAAAATCCAGGACACTATATTGTCCTGCACAATATAGTTTTTTAGTAGTTAGGGGGGAATTCAGACATAAGCTTAGGTTAGCCAAAACAGCTAGCATGTAGCTAAAAAAATAGCTAAACTTCAAAATAGCCTAACAAACTGAAAAAAGCCTAAATTAGCCAAAACAGCTAGAATGTACCTGAAATATTAGTTACACTCCAAAATAGCCTAAAAAATCTTGCCAAAATAGTCCAATGTCAATTTTTAAAACTTTAAAACTGTGACTTTTAACATAACTATGCAGAATAAAAAGGCAGGAATACTATTCTAGAATAAATCAACAAAAACCTTAAATAACTTTCAATATCTTACCTTCCATAAAAGTATATTTTGTCTAAATGATACAAGATAGAAATGAGCATAAGATAACCAGATCCGGCTTCTGGGGTTTGAATTTAACACGTATGATTTAAAGGATATTGACAGTCTCATCCAGGTCCTCCAGGTCCCACTCAATGGAGCGCAGGCTGTTTCGGAGTTCATTCGTCGTCCAGTCGATTTCCTCTTTGGAGGCTCCGCTGCCGCCCTGCAGCAGCTCCCTCCATCGGTGGTGAAGGCTCTGGGCTGCGTTCACAGCCTTCTGCACCTCCCTAATAGAACATGAACACCTGTGAGGTGGAGCTGAATGCCCTTATTAACCTTAAACACCTAAATCTTTAACATACTGTAACTTTTTAATTGTTAACAAGCTGTGAGTCACTTTTCTTCTTCAAAATCTGATGGAATTATTGTGTTAACCATTAAAAAATTACAGTAAATCAAGGAACACAAACAAGTTAACAAGCTAGTTGATCAAATTGGCCTATACAATTAAAAACTCATTTCAAAAGGAAATAAATCAGTTATATCAATATTGGAAAATACAGTTTGGATTGAGACGTGGTAGATTTATTTTACTGTAACGTAAAACATCACACACGTGTGATGCAGCAAAAACTGATCAACCCTCACTCCAGTACAATATGTGGAAACAATTTGAATTGATCAGTCATGTGACCATACAGTGTGGTGGAATGTTCTAATAATGTTCCCCTTGGATTATTTTGATGTGGAGAAACAACTTCATCAAACTAAAATGTGAGTGGATTTGACATTCATTCTTGTTTGTTTATACACATATTTGTGTGAATGTTTAGCACTGTAGTGATTCTCCTGCTCCTTTCTGTATGTTTTTGTGACGTAAAAACTCAATCACACTTTCAGCGATTTCTGCAATCTTGGTATCAAAACGTTCAGCTCGTTCGAGACTTTACTGCTTATATTTTAGGTATTCATAAACTTCATAGTTTTTGAAATATTGAGAAAAAATATGCCCCTCAGGCGATGAATGAGAAAATCTTCTAATTTCAACATTTTAAGTAGATTAGCAACAAATCGTTAAATACACTAATGGACTATGTTTCCATCTTTATAGTCATTTCCAAAGAAATTAGAAAAAAAGGTTTTTATGCTAATTTGGGGTTTAGCTCATATTTGAGTTATGACTAATTTAGATAGCTTTTTTGGCTAATTTAACATCTACTAAGGTTTTTCGGGCTAATTTGCTGTTAAACTCATATTTAAGCAACACACTAAACATTTTTGCAAAGTTGGCGTGTATCAGCAATTTTTAGCAATTTCACTACAATTTTTTAGAAATGTAGGTCAACTTCAGCGCTCTTTTATCGTTCTTTAACAAAGTTCCCGTCTTTTAGCAAATTTAAAATTTTGCTAATAGCTTTGGCATTTTCAGTAAATCCCTTCAGGGTTAAAGTAAATTTGGTCACCATTTTCAGCAAAAAGCTTCAGCATCTCCAGCGACTACTTTCAGAAAAGCATTCACACTAACATTATCGCAGGTAATGCAACTTTTCTAGTTAATTTATTCTCTTGAAGAAATACAAGGAATCTGGAAAACTTCACCTGAACTGTTCAGTACCAGCTACTGATCTGAGTCACACTGGTGGAGGTTTTGGATAAAGATGGTACAGGTCAAGTTTAGGTCAGAGAATCGGATCTTTCAAAATGAACTAATGTCGACTTAGAATCGGGTGATCGACCACAGATTATGATCGAAATCGACTTAATGAGTCATTTCTCTTAAACAAATTACCGGACAAACATGACCGACAGTCAAACCACACTAACAGTAATGTTTCTCATTTGGTTCCAATAATGAAACCTCCATGTAAATATGTTGACTGCATGGTTCAAGCAGGAGGAGCGGCTGTTAGCACTCCGGCCGGACATGGTGGATCCCCTTGGATCAGATTTCACCAGGTGTTGTGTTCTACCTGAACGGATGCTAACACAAACGCAACACAAAAGCGCTCGTGCGCAGCTCTCCTCCCGCAGCTGTTAGCTAGTTTAGTTCCCTTCATCATTCTGACCCTTTAACAACGAAGAACGGGTCTTCCATTGACATGTTGCGTGTCCAGGTTCAATCCATCCTCCGGGTCTGGAATCCGCTGGTACTGACTCGCTTGTGGAAGATGTTAGTGTTCGGTAAGCGCGTAAAAGCTGCGGTAGAAACCGCAGACTGTTTACATCCAGAAGGGAAACTACCCGGACGCTTTTCTTCTTCTTCTTGTCTATGTTTCAGGACTGATGGAATCCAACGTGATAGTATATTATCGCCCCCTGCTGGCGAAAGAGAAGGAAAGCACCCGTGCATTTGCCTGGATTTATATCCAGCCCTAACATAACACATAACATCGCTTATGTTTTTGGTTTTGTGCAGAAGTTAAATTAAGATTATTTTAGAGTTGATGCGAATATTCATCGATAGGCATCAGTTAACTTTATTAGTTAACAGAAAAAGAGCCACTTGGGCCTGTTTTTTAATAGAGATCCAAACCAAGTAGGAGCAAAGAAAGTCGGATTTTACCCATTGGGAAATGTAATACTGCTTTCCATTTTATTGTTACTTTTATAATAAAAGTGAATTATGCTTCTTTTTTGGTTTGAATAAGAACAGAAATATAAAAAGAAACCAACATTTCCTCAAAATGTGAAACTGTTTTTTTGTTTTTTTTACTTTTCACAAAAGCTCATATCCATTCCTTTCAAAGTCCTTCAAAAGCCCTTCTGTGCCAAACAGGATAATCCCTGTACAACCAATGTGCTCCTGCAAAAAGTTTTAAAGGACACAAGACAGAAATAATACTTTCTTTATCCACTCTTTTTACTACTGCCGTTAACCTGAACATAGACACGAATAGGTTTATAATCCAGCAGAAAGTGTTAAAAATTTGATACATTTTACAAAATCCCTTCAGTACAGTTACCAGACAAAGTTGTGCAGCATAAAAAAAATGTGCTTTAAACTCATAAAATAAACAAAATAATCAGACAAGATAAAACTTTTAACAAAGTTTTGTTTATTATTTAAAATCTATGCATTCTGGAGGAAGGGTAGAGCGAACACGGCCTCTTAAGGGCGTTTAATCCTTTACACAGTTTATCTTAAGTAAGAGAATTTATTCTATTAAACATCTATGTGCTCCCACTGGCCCAGGTTATAAACAACAACAACAGATGACACACAGATATACATTAGACCGACACCAGGAGACCAAGGCCCTGTACAGGCTCTTGGTAAATGCATTGAGGACATTAATGACTGGATGCGCCACAACTTACTTCAATTAAACAAAAACAAAACTCAAACAGGAAACTGCAGCTTATTCAGAACTCTGCTGCTCGGGTTCTCACAAGGACCAAGAAAGTAGACCACATCAGTCCAGTTCTGAGGTCTTTACACTGGTTACCTGTCTGTCAGAGGATAGACTTTAAAGTTCTGTTACTGGTTTATAAAGCTTTGAATGGTTTAGCACCAAAATACATGACTGACCTCCTGACCCAGTATGTACCAGCCAGACCTCTCCGGTCATCAGGATCCGGTCTTTTATCAGTTCCTAGAGTCAGAACTAAACATGGAGAAGCTGCATTCAGCTTCTATGCTCCACAGATCTGGAATAGACTTCCAGAAAACCTTAGATCTGCTGAAACACTCAGTGTATTTAAATCCAGGTTAAAGACTCACCTGTTCTCAGTTGTATTTGATTAATATGTATTCAAAAGTTTACGTCCGCACTTTTTATCTATGCTTGTTTTAAATTCAGTTCTTTTTACTTCCCTTTAATCTTATTTTAGTGATCAAACCCTTATTATTTCTCACATTTCATACACACCTAGGAGCATGACAGCTGATGAGACTTTAATTTAACTTTAAATACACTCAGCAAAAATATGAACACAACACTTTTGTTTTTGCTCCTATTTTTCATGAGATGGACTTAAAGATCTAAAATTCATTCCAGATACACAATATGACCATTTCTCTCAATCGTTGTTCACAATCTGTCTCAATGTGGGATAGCGAGCACTTCTGCTTTGCTGAGATAATCCATCCCACCTCACAGGTGTGCCACATCAAAATGCTGATCTGACATTACGATTAGAGCACAGGTGTGCCTTAGACTGCTCACAATAAAAGGACACCCTGAAATGTGAAGTTTTTTTTTTTGCTTTATTGGGGGTCTGTGGACCCAGAACCAGTCAGTACCTAGTGTCACCACCATTTGACTCATGCAGTGCAACACATCTTCTTCACATAGAGTTCATCAGATTGTCAATTGTGGCCTGTGGAATATTGGTCCACTCCTCTTCAATGGCTGTGTGAAGTTGCTGGATATTAGTGGGAACTGGTACACGCTGTCATATACGCCGGTCAAGCACATCCCAAACATGCTCAATGGGTGACATGTCCGGTGAGTATGCTGGCCATGCAAGAACTGGGACATTTTCAGCTTCCAAGAATTGTGTCCAGATCCTTACAACATGGGGCTGTGCACTATCTTGCTGAAACACGAGGTGATGTTCATGGATGTATGGCACAACAATGGGCCTCAGGATCTCATCACCGTATCTCTGTGCATTCAAAATGCCATCAATAAAATGTACCTGTGTTCTTCGTCCATGACAGATGCCTGCCCATACCATAACCCCACGACCACCATGGGTCACTCCATCCACAACGTTGATATCAGCAAAGCGCTCACCCACACGACGCCACACGCTGTCCGCCATCTGCACTGAACAATGTAAACCCAGATTCATCCGTGAAGAGAACACCTCTCCAACTGCCAGACGCCATCAAATGTGAGCATTTGCTGACTCAAGTCTGTTACCACGACGATCTGGAGTCTGGTTAAGACCCTGATGAGGACAACGAGCATGCAGTTGAGCTTCCCTGAGACGGTTTCTGTGTGCAGAAATTGTTTGGTTATGCAAACCAATTGTTTCAGCAGCTGTCTGAGTGGCTGGTCTCAGACCATCTTGGAGGTGAACCTGATGGATGTGGAGGTCCTGGGCTGGTGTGGTTACACATGGTCTGCGGTTGTGAGGCCGCTTGGATGCACTGCCGTCTTCTCTGAAATGCCTTTGGAGACGGCTTATGGTGGAGAAATGAACATTGAATGTACGAGCAACAGATCTGGTTGACATTCCTGCTGTCAGCATGCCAATTACACGCTTCCTCAATTGTGACATCTGTGGCATTTTGCTGTGAGACAAAACTGCACATTTCAGGGTGGCCTTTTATCGTGGGCAGTCTAAGGCACACCTGTGCACTAACCATGATGTCAGATTAGCATCTTGATGTGGCACACCTGTGAGGTGGGATGGATTATCTCAGCAAAGCAGAAGTGCTCACTATCACACATTGAGACAGATTCCATTTTAGCAACAGGCTAATGTTTTTGACTAATTTAGTTCACTAAGGAATTTTAGGCTATTTTGTAGTTTAGCTAGTATTTATGCAACAAGCTAGCTTTTTTGTCTAATTTGGCATATCTTAAGGTAAAAGGCAAAAACGTAAAAACAAAAAGAAATCCTTTTGAGAGATGGTAGTTCTTTTTATATTTTTGCTTAAATAGAAATAGACATAATTAATTTTTATCTAAAAAACAGAAGGTAATGAATGCAAATCCACATTTCTAAAAACAAAAATAAAATAAAATAAATTAAAAGTAAAAAATAAATAAATAAATAAATAAATAAAATAAAATAATTAAAAAAAAAAAGCTACAGTATGACTTTTTGGCTCCTAGCTTTTGATTAGTAGAAATCGAGCCTAAATGGCTCTTTTACTGTTAATGGTTGCCGACCCCTGATTAAGGTTATGGGGAAAAAAGACAGCTCTAGACAGTGGATGATAAAGGTGAGAAAAAAAATACAGCGTGTTTAAATATTAAAATCTACTTTTTTGCCATGAATCATCAAAGGTGGACAAAAAAGTCTTAGCAGACAAAATTCAGGAAAACGAAAAACAACTCCTGTCAGACAGAGCACAGGGCAAAGGCTAGCGTCCGACATCCGTACTTCCGCTCTAGCCGTGGTTTTGATAACAGCATCCGTTAGCTCGGTCATTTAAAACCGATAGGTGATTTTTCGCCTATTAGAAAGTCACACTTTTCTGATTTTTACTTCAGCATTTTCCGTTTAAAACTTATTGAAACTTTAATGTAGAAAATGTGAGTTTCGTGCAAGTTCCGCAATTTAACTAGCTTTAGCTGCTAGCTTGTGTAGCCTGCCTCCCCGTCGTCTTCACAGAGTGTTAACGTCGAGCTGCTGTGCTTCAGTCTTATGGCTCTGATCCAAACGCCGAGAAGAACTGGTTAGCGTTGACACCGACTCGATAGTTTGGATTCATTGACTGGTAAGTCTGCCGGACGACTTTCAAGAGTTAAAGGCCCCAAAAAAGGCGCCTGAGACTGTTGACCACAACACGTCAGCTGATCGATACGCCACGAGAGCACAGCATACTGATCAGTACAGCGGGACACCTATGGGCTGACAGATCTGGTTGGTACCGTAGAGGTGACTGATGGACCTTTCAGGTTCAGAACATACGGACAGGTGGAGGAGGAACGCCTTCCCAGGTCACGTGAGCTCACATGAAGTTTGGAAGTGAAATTGGTGTGCTTTTGTCTCGTCGAAACTCTTCTATTTGGAACTGTCGTTAAACGAAGAGTCAGTTCAGTGTTGGCTTTACAAACAAGAACAACAAAGACAGATCCATGAAGGGGGCAGTTGTTGATCATCTGATGAAATGTGATATCTAGAATGCAACAGTAAAAGCATCAGAATGATCAATGTCAACAAAATGAAGCAATTAAAACCGAACATAATGAGCTCAACAATAGGCGATAAATACTTTCTGCTTCTTAAACATCAGGCGTTTGCATTAAAAACCTAAATAAATCAGTTTTCTGACACTCTAAATATTAACAATGAGTATAAAATCATCCTATGCTCTGAGGATTTTACCAAACGACAGCAGGTTGTGCTAGAATTAGGCCTGCACAAGAAAAATCTCAACTTTATCGCAATATTGGGTATTGCAAAAGATGGTGTAAATTGTGATAAATACTTATCTTAGATGTTTAGAATCATGTTGAAATACTCAGTTTATGTGTTTGAACAAATCAAATGGAGTCCTTTCATGTTGGATGCTCACCTCCTATGCAGACTAGGGTGGAAAATAACTTCAGTTATGCTGACTTTTATTACAATAAAGCGTTTGCATTGAAATGGAATGACGTATTAGTTGTTCTTATGTTTAGTTATTTGTTGATGAATTGTGAGTCATTGTCATCGCAATACTGATGGTTAAAATAAAACATTGCAAGTTTTCCTCCTAATCATGCCTTAGCTGTAGTGACAACATGTCCATTTAGATTGTAATTTGCTGGTTTTAATCTCTGACAAGTTGCTGACAGGTTACAGTTTATTATGAAATTACGTTTTGAAGCATTTGGCAAACAGATGTTTTATTTTTGATCATGTGTAGGTTTGTGACACAACTGTTTTCTGTGGATCGCTGCTTTGGTGGCAATTCAAATAGAGACCAACAATTCACAATCTAACCACCATTCTTCCTATTTATCTTACGTCTGTGTGGTTTCATAGGTCTTTCTTTTTACTGGATGAATGAAAATTAAACTTTGTATTTAATCACAATCATAAACCTTTATTTGGAACAGGATATCAGAATCAACAAAACATAAATAAAAACACAAAGATTTTGAAAGAAAGAAATTATATTTGTCGTACTGAAGAATTTTTCTGTCAACTTCCTGGTTAACTTCAGCTGTAAACAAAAATATCACTGTTGTTTTGGATCATTTAAAAACAAATCTTAAAAATGTTCTCCACAGATTTTTTTTTATCATTAAAGTTTGATTACAATAGATTGATGACAAAAAGATGTTGAATGAAGACACAGCAAAAGTTGCATCACCTGCGATAATTCTAGTGTGAATGCTTTTAGCTGAAAGTAGTCGCTGAAGCTTTTTCCTGAAAATGGTGATGCAATTTACTTTAATTGCTGAAGGGATTTGCTGAAAATGCAAAAGCTATTTGCAAAATGTTACATTTGCCAAGAATGGAAATTTAATAAAATAACTAATGAAAGAGTGCCAAAGTTACTAAATTTCTGAAAAATTTGTAGTAAAATTGCTTAAAAATCCAGACTACATGGCAATTAAGCAAAAAAAGGTGTGTTGCTTAAATATGAACTAAACTCCAAATTAGCCCAAAAAACCTTAGTAGATACCAAATTAGTCAAAAAAAGCTATCACATTGCTTAAGTACTAGCTAAACTCCAAAGTAGCCTAAACTTCTTAATTAGACTAAATTAGTAAAAAATGTTAGCATGATGCTAAAATGTTACCTAAACCCCAATTTTTCTGAAAATGACTATGAAAGATTAAAACATAGTCCAAGAAATTTAAAGACTTGTTGCTAATCTACTTAGCATTTTTAAATTTAAAGACTCTCATTCATTTCCTATGTGACATATTGTTCTCATTTTTTAATATTTTGCTCAGTTTCTGAATACAAAAGTACAAGCAGTAATGCCCTGAACAATCTGAATGTTTTGATACTAAGATTGCTGAAATAACTGAAATTGTGAGTTTTTATGAGCCAAAAAACGTACTGAGAGGAGCAGGAGAATCTCTATAGTGTGAATGCTGACTAAACATTCACACTATTAACATAAAACGGAAACGCTAGAAAACACTTACGGTCCTTTTATCCAAGCCAATAAAAGTGTTTCTAACATATATATGTAAAATTATACAAATTCGTTTTTGTCAGAACTTATTTCAGTAAAATGAACTTACATTTCTTTTTTCTTTATCTACCAAAAACACTCGATAGCATTACTTTGAAAATGCGGTTTACCAACAATTTACTTTAAAGTTTTATTTATTTTCAGTCTCAGTAGCACCTGCAGTTTTGTTTAGTTTTTGTACATAAAATCCAACATTATTTAGCATTATGGATAGATAATTATACAGCGGAAGTATTTTCACAACACGTCATTAGATTTATAAAAATTGCAAATCAGTGATCTCAGACATTGAAAATATTCGTACTTGTATTTTTGGGGTCAGATTGCGAATATCCAAGTACTTGTTACAGCTCGACTTAGTAATGAATCATGGGAACCTTACATTTCCAGCTCATCAGAAGCCTTATCTTAACCAGATGTTAGAGGGACTGATCCAAGTTCAGTCAAAGACTGAATCAATAATCAAAGCTCTTTGTTTCTTGTCAGTTTCAGCTGTCAGGGGAGCTTCCTCCGTTGGTTCTACTCAGGCCAAGCTCCGCCTTCTCCCTGAGGCCGTTTTGAGCCACCATGCTCACCTAGAGCCAGCCAGTGGGCCTGTGTCTTGCAACTAGAATCCTCAGTGACCATGTCCGAGAACCAAGCCAATAACGTCCCTCTGAACAACAACATTGGACCCAACAGGATTCGAAACCCCAACATCAACCAGAACCCCCTCATCAATGTCCGCGACCGCCTCTTCCACGCGCTGTTTTTCAAGATGGCCGTTACCTATGCCCGTCTCTTCCCTCCCTCTTTCAGGAGAGTTTTTGAGTTTTTTGTCCTCCTCAAGGTAAGAAAACCAGAACTCTCTCATGGACATAAGCTGAACCAAACCCGGTACTAGAAGCATTGTCAAGTTCCTTAACCATCATGAAAACTGGAAACCTGTTTTTTTATGAGAAAGGGGGAAGGGAAAAATCTGGTTCCCAGAAACCTGATTTTACAGAGTGCATGTGCAGAACAAAGAACAATCAGCACTTCACCTTTAAAACATGAGAAATGTAGGCTGGAAGGAGAGATGATTACAAAACAGGAAAGCAGGTTGTTATAGTTGTGCATGTTAGCTGGTTTATCTGGTAACAAAGTCATCCACGGAGACCCGGTTGTTTTAGTTCCAGGGGTCTGAAACCTGCAGACCCCCTCAAAAATAGAATGGTTGTGCATACTGACCTCAAAATGTTTTTCTGCTGTAAACAGGTCTAAAAAAACCTGTTGAAATGTTAGAGTATGACCTTGATTAACTACAAAGATGAACTGCTTGATGGCCTGTTGGAGCATTATGGGTACTGTAGTCTGGAGCCTCATGGAGTGAGACTGTCCTTGTGCTCTTTGTGAACGAGTTGAAAAAAGTTTGAGTTCATTTACTTTTATACTTAAATACTTGCTTACTTGTAACCAAACAGTTATTTTTTTAAAACTAAACATTTTCTATATTACGTTAGTCATAGAGCCAATTTGGAGGAGTTAAAGAGCCACATGTGGCTCCAGAGCAACAGATTGCTGATCCCTGATCTATTCCCCCCACGTGTGTCAAAGTCAAGGCCCGGGGGCCGGATCCGGCCCTCCGGGTAATTCTGTCCTGCCCTCCAGATCATTTTATTATATTGTTATTAATGGCCTGATGGTATCTTGCTCTTATTACTAACTTGCATAACTTTAACAAAATATATTTGTATGGAGAGTAAAATTTTGAAAGTTATTTAAGGTTTAAGTGGATTTATTCTGGAATAATATTCCTGCCTTTTTATCCTCAGCGTTTTCAGCTATCAGCTTCAGTGATTTTAGCTATCAATTTCAGCATTTTCTGCTATCAGCACTAGCATCTTCAGTGGCCACATTCAGCTTACAGCATTCACACTAACATTATCACAGGTAATGCTATATATCTAGTTCATAATTATGTAAAGTTATGGGTCAAAGTTTTAAAAATGTAGTTTTAGAGTGTTCAATAAATGTTTATCCTGTTCGGCCGAAGGTGTGTTTTGGGTTTTGGCCCCCTGTGTGATTGAGTTTGAAACCCCTGGCGTATACTTAGAATTATAATCCCAAATAAGAAAGAATAAACCTTGCTTAAACTCAAAGGATGTTTGGAATATGATTCGGTAAATTGCTTTCATTTGAATGATGCTTAATGAGGGTTCAGAAATGACATCAACTGCTAATACTTGCAGCCTCCTGGATCATCACTTCGTCTCCACAGTTTCTTCTGTCATTTCTCTGAATTTGCCATCTTGGTTTTTAGCCACCTCCTGTGTTTCCAGTAACTTGGTCGGTTTTCTACTATGAGTTGTCCGGTCTGTTGGAGTCTCTGTACTCCTGCGTGGACGTATCAAAGAGACTTTGGTATTTCCTAACTACTTCAATTAATAATCAACAATGGCAATGTTGAAAGGACACAATTTTTAGGTTCTAATTGCTTGAAATAAGTATCGGTTTATGGTACTATATGCATGCAATTGTACTATAGGCATAAAAATCCAATCGTGGATGATGTCATCAGCATGTGTCACATTTCACTCTCATTGGGGGGATTTCCTTCTGTTGCCTTGCGACCCGAGAAATTACAGATCGCTATGAAGTATAAACTGGGCATTCCAGTCTGTCACATCAGATGTTACTGACTGAGAACAGTGTCCATGCTCCTGGGTTTTGGTCTTTATATCAGCATTCTTTTATGTTATTCAGCTATATTTATATTTAGATGCCCTCCTTTTGCTTTCTTCCAGGCTCTCTTTGTCCTCTTCATCCTGGCCTACATCCACATTGCCTTCTCTCGCTCACCGATCAACTGTCTGGAGGCTGTGAGGGAGCGCTGGCCTCGCGATGGCATTCTGCGCGTGGAGATCCAGCGAAACTCCAGCCGGGCCCCCGTCTTTCTGCAGAACCACGATTCCACTGGTCTTCAAGAAGAGCTGGAGGCGCAGGAAGAAGCCGGAGGAGCAGTGGCGCAGCTCAGCCTGGCAGCTTTGAAGGAGGAGGAGGAGGAGGATGAAGAGGAGATGACTCTAGAGATGTTTGACAACAGTTCGGTACAGGTTAGAGATTTTTAAATGTTTTTTTTTCGTAGATCGTAAACATAATTCAGAGTAGGGCTGGGCGACATATTGATATTATCGATTAATTTTTTGTTTGTTTCCAACAATTTACATTTCCCCAGCTCTCTGCTCTCTTGGGCATCCATAGTTCAGTGTAAAGTCTGTCAGTCCGTCTCTCGCAAAGCTGCAACTAGCAGAGGAGCTTCAGTGAGAGAGAAAAAGCTTGTTTACAAAAAAGAAACGCACGTGCTGCAAGAAGCTCCCACCTCACCCACCCCCCCATTCTGCTACTCTGTGTTGGTGTAGCGGTTAGCTTTGACTGATGCAGCTGCAGGACGTTTTCAAACGGATCCAGACAGAACTGGAGGATAACGCTGCTGGTCTACAGCCGCAACAGAACATTTAATAAAAGTGTTGATTTGAAGACTGCGCTGTTGTTACACACTGACGCTTGCATGCCACAATACTAGCTGCTAATGCTAACCAGCTGTTTCTAAGCTAATGCTAACGAGCTGCAGCAGCAGTAATTCATAGGACATTTTTAAAAGCTGTATTTTATAAATGTAATTACAGGGATGAATCTGCTTTGTATTAACTTTATCAGTGGACTATGTAACTTTACAGAGCCAAAAAGCTCTGTAATGCTTGTGCTATGTTTGGGGGTCCAGATGACCCCACCCTTACATTGACGTGTTATCCCTCCTATGACAAAAGTGGACATGACTTCCTGTCTGCCATGGACACCAGATATAATTTAAAAAAAAGTTTAGGGCGGTGTCTTGTTGGTCCCTGACAACCCCACTCCCAACTAGAACTGCCACGATTAGTCGACTAATCTGGAAAAATAATTAGGGATTAGTCGACTATTAAGATAATCATTTGTGGCAGCACCACTCCCAACGTTAATGTCCATTTCCACTTGTGTCTTTTCTCCCTGTTATTTGCTGACTGCTGGCCTCTGATCTCGCCTGTCCTCAGTTTAAACTGGACATCGAGCCTCGCCTGAAACCGTCGCTGACAGAAGGAGGAGCAGCAGGAGGTGCCAACGACAGCCAGGATGTCTCCTTCAGCCAGACCTCTAAAGGTATGCAGCCACTGCAGGATTCAGTGTCTGAGCTGGAGATGATGACTCGAGCAGGTAAACTCACCTTACACCTTCCTAGTTCTACTCACCGGCTAGACTCATGTCTTTGACTTGATTTTCTTTAAGTGTAGGGTCAGATAATTAGCAAATGTGTTCTTATTTGTTGAAGATGAGCTATTTTTTAATTGTAAAATCTTGATCCTGAGATTTGGGTTTGCTGTTGAGGTTTGCATGTTCAATTAATACTGAATCAGTTACTGCCATTGTGAATGTTGATAGTTTGTGTTTTTTCTTTAAAGTGTGGCCTCAAGAGGAGTATATCGTAGAGTATTCTCTGGAGTACGGCTTCCTGCGCCTTTCTCAGAGCACCAGACAGAGGTTGAACATCCCCGTCATGGTTGTCACTCTGGGTCAGACTCAACCACCAACACCACTTCCCTTCACATGACGGCTCACCTCACAGCACCAACTGACGGTCCTGTTTCTACCTCAGATCCCATAAAGGACGAGTGTTTTGGAGATGGCTTCAGTCGCTTCCTGCTCGATGAGTTTCTGGGCTACGATGACATTCTGATGTCCAGTGTCAAAGCACTCGCTGAGAATGAGGAAAACAAAGGTGCAGAGACCCCACACCCCGTTTACAGTGTCATTTAGGCAGATGGAACCACATGCACACAGATTTCTGTCCCACAGCTCTCAGAGACTGAAGAGCCAGAGTGTTTTAAACAATTCTTCTTTCTTACTGTGCCTTTGAGCAAACATTTTTCCCCCGCCTCATCCTCAAAAACTTCCCAGAATTCACACACACCTAACACATGGTGAAAATTAATTATAGACAAAAAATGAAGACATGAGTACAAGAAAAAAAAATAATAATAATAATTGAAATGTCCTCAAAAGAAATGTCAAAATCAAGTAAAAAACATAAACATGTGTCAGGGATATTCAAAGGAATTTTTGAAATTACTATGGGATAGCCACAGGACCTAAGGCCGTTTTACACATTTTCCACAATACAGGAAACTTGTTCAAAGAATCTTCTCAAAATGTAATGCACACAACCAGGTTAAGTCTAAAATCACAATAAAAGTTTCATTGACCTTTGACCTCAAAGCCCTCAATTAAAAAAAATCATCTTTAAAACCAGCAACATTTTAAGGGGTCTATTTCATGCTTTCTTAAGGCTTTCAGAGTAAACTATATCCATATATATGATCATATATTACTAAAGAACAAACTGAATGAATAGAGCTGGGTATCTGTTATGATTTCCAGAAACAATTCGATTAGACTCACAAAACCCTGAATATATTCGATTCTGATTTTTTTCAGATCTTCAATTCAGTTTTGAGTTTACACATGTATACACATTTAGAAATACATTAATAATCTTCTATATGTTTTGAATATATTTATATTAATCTGATCCAGTTCACATACTGTAAATGTATCAGTGAAATAATCAGATTGTTAATATCATCCAGTGTTAACATGGATTCTCTAAAGGAGAAGTTCTAACTAAAATGTTCAGATCAGTAACATTGGAAACATTAGTATGGAGCATATCTAGTAACTTCATGCAGAATAACGTTTAGTTGAATGATGGACAGAGATATCCCATAGTAACTACCTTTTCTCGTTTCCGTAAAAGCGAAAAATGAAACATTTCAGAAGACCAAAGTAATTTACAGAAATCAAACAAAAGAAGAAACCCATTTATATATGGAAATAAATCTTTATTTGGATCAACCCACAGAGCTAAACATCCCTTTACAGATGAACCTTTTGGTTTATAAAAATCATGAAGCTCAAATGTTTTGCTTGTATTTCAATATCTGCCAACATCTCACTGATAGCACATGGTTCTTCGCAGGTTTCCTGAGGAATGTGGTGTCTGGAGAACATTACCGCTTTGTCAGCATGTGGATGGCCAGAACCTCCTACCTGGCTGCTTTTGTCATCATGGTCATATTCGTAAGGACTTGAGTTCTGACACATGTTTCCATACTGATCCAGACGTGTTTGGATCACTGAAGGATGTGAACTGTGGATGGAATGTTTGATGAGTGACAGACGTGTTTGTTGTCTTCCAGACTCTATCAGTCTCCATGCTGCTCAGATACTCTCATCATCAGATCTTCGTCTTCATCGGTCAGTTTCAGTTTAATGAAGCATGTCCTAATCAATCCTCTTGATCAGATTCAGTTTTTAGGTTTGACTGTTTTTCTACTTCAATGTTAGAGAACTGTTGTAATTTTACATTTGAGCAACACCTTAAAGATAACTGTATCATCTAGGAGAGCATCCTTCTCATATTATTGCTTCGTTTTGTCCCCCCCTCAGTTGACCTCTTGCAGATGCTGGAGATGAACATGACGATTGCGTTCCCAGCAGCCCCTCTGCTGACTGTGATCCTCGCGCTTGTTGGTAAGCTCGTACAACCTTCACAGGGTTCACACAGGTGCTCTTATGCTGCTTTCACACCAAACGGGATTCACGCTTCAAATTCAGGTTGGATGACTCTCTTTTGACACACTGCTAGTCAAAAAATCTGTTCATAAACTGGACTGGAGGAGCTTCTGTCCAAAGGTTTTAGCCTCATGGCTGCAACAGGATGTCTGGAGATCCTGAAAAGGCTTCAAGTTAATGGAATTGAAATGAGGTCTGAAAAAGCTTTAAATAGACCCTTTACACGCGACGGGAAATACTCTCTTTTTACTACTGATGATGAGGACTGGTTCTGGAGAAACCCAGAGATGTATTTAAACCAGGGCTCTCAAACTAGCAGCCCTCGGCCCCCAAGTTGATACTTTGCGGCCCCCACCTTAATATGAAAGTTCAATGTCTACTAAGCAATATCTTCTGCATGTTCACGCTTCATTGATGAAAGCTTTGGATTCACTTTGTGATCTTCAGCTTTATGCTTAAAACTCGTTGGATCTGGTCATCAGAAAAGTCCTTAGCAACAGTTGCTAATGTCGTTGGCTCCTGTCGTTTCACAGGACATGCAGAAGATACTGCTTAGAAGTACATAGACATAAACAAATGTTGAGTAGACATAGACAATAGACCAAAGATATAGACAATGAACACAAAAACATATTTTTGGGACAAACGGGACCCCATACGGCCCAGCCCCAGCCAGACTCTGCATTCAAGGTAAACTGAATTTAAGAACCCCGGTCTATACTGTAAAATAAATGTTCCATCTAACATGTGGGAGGCTCCTGATTTTGTGATTAATGCCTAGTTTAGGAAAGTCTTTTGAAATACAACTAGAAGTGATTTCTCCTAAACCACTGAGAGGTTCAGACGGTCTCTGGTGTGTCATCTGAACATTCTAAACAGATTCTTTGTCTTCCTGTCAGGCATGGAGGCCATCATGTCCGAGTTCTTCAATGACACCACCACAGCCTTCTACATCATTCTCATTGTTTGGCTTGCCGATCAGTACGATGCCATTTGCTGCCACACCAACACCAGCAAGCGCCACTGGCTCAGGTGAGTCACACACCACACTCAGATTTATTAGCCCTTTAACACCAGAACTTTAGCTCCAGGTGTGACACACCCACACCTATGTGTTTTGACTGTGGGAGGACGATGGAGAAAACCCTCACATGCAAACTGCTAGCATCAATGTCGCAAAAAAGCGTTTGGAAAAAGCAGTTTGGTCATGAGAAATAAAAGCTTTTTGTTAGAAGACTTTTGAAAGCTGCACCACAAACAAAACAAAGTTTTTAGTCAGACTTTATTATTAAAAAACTACACCAATTTGGTTGGAAGAAGTTCCTTTTTATTAAATGTCACCTGAGTGAACGCTGTCCGCCATTTTGGAAGTCAAATAGGGGGAGTAAGAGTGCGTCGCTGCCGTGGATCTGTCATGTTGATCTTTTGTCGTGTCCACTCGACTGTCTCTGATTAAATAAAGATTTTAAATAAGATTTTAAGTGTTTAAAAAAAAAAATTAAAGAAAACATAAATTCAACTTCTGTAAATCTTCAGACACCCTGTGGAAGCATTGACTGTACACTCACTGTCCACTTTATCAGCCACACCAGTTCTACTGCATATTAAAATCCAACTATGACCGTTCCTTTATTTAAAAAAAATGTTCAGAGTAGTGTTTTAATTATGATTCTGAAGTTTTTAACCAAAATCCCACAACCTGAACGTTTTATCTGAAGCCTCTATTTCCAAAATCTCCTCTGAGGGGGCGTGGCTTTTGGAGCTGTGCTGAACAGCCCCGCTCCTAATACTACCCTGGAATCTACCAAAAATGCTCTGCCGAATGATTGTATCGTTTTCTTTATAGCAGGGGGGGTCAAACTCAATCATACAAGAGACTAAAATCCAAAACACACCTTAGGTCACAGACCGAACAGGATAAACATTTATTGAACACTCTAAAACTACATTTTTAAAACTTTAAAACTGTAACTTTTTACCATAATCATGAACTACATATATAGCATCACCTGTGATAATGCTAGTGTGAATGCTGTAAGCTGAATTTGGCTGCAGAGGATGCTAGTGCTGATAGCTGAAGAGGCTGAAATTAATAGCTAAAAAACCCTGAAGCTGATAGCTGAAAATGTTGAAGCAGATATCCAGCTAAAATATTAGCTAACTGCCAAATTAGCCTAAAAAATAATGATAAAAAAAACCTAGGTTATCCCAACCAGCTAGCATGCAGCTGAAAAATTTGCCAAACTTCGAAAAAGTCTAAAAAATTCACATAATACAACACAAAATTCCACACAATATTTGTTTTAAAAAAACAGTTTCTA
The DNA here is from genome assembly GCF_002922805.2 of Oryzias melastigma. Classification (NCBI taxonomy): domain Eukaryota; kingdom Metazoa; phylum Chordata; class Actinopteri; order Beloniformes; family Adrianichthyidae; genus Oryzias; species Oryzias melastigma. The sequence continues at coordinate 3,106 of NW_023416929.1, read as the reverse complement.
TTGGTGTTAGAGCAATCGTATTTTCAAACCAATGTGGACTTAATTCATATCAGTATTTATTTATTTTGTCCACTGGATACTTTTGTGGCAATGCTACAAGCTAAACTCCAAAACATCCCAGAAAAATGAAAAAGCCTAAATGAGCCCAAACATCTAAAATGTAGCTGAAATATTAGATAAACTCCAAAATAGACTAAAGAAATCTTAGTAAATGCCAAAATAGTCCAAAAAGTTAGCAGAATGTCAATTTTTAAAACTTTAAAAATGTATCTTTTTAACCTAATTATGAATAATAAAAAGGCAGGAATATTATTCCAGAATAAATAAATTTAAACCTTAAATGACTTTCAATATTTTACTCTCCATAAAAATATATTTTGTCAAAATGATACAAGTTAGAAATTATCACAACATAACATCGGACTATTAATAACAATAAAATAAAATAATAAATCTGAGATTTTATTTTTTGACCATATCATAATACTGAGCTGTTTCAACAAAGGAATGTGACTTTTTTTCTTTGCTGACGCAGGTTTTTCTACCTGTACCACTTCGCCTTCTACGCCTACCACTACCGCTTTAACGGCCAGTACAGCAGTCTTGCCCTGGTCACCTCTTGGCTCTTCATCCAGGTCAGAATGTTACCTGTCCTACAACATTTACTGTGGAGCTACATCAACCGAGCCTCTCTAACTCACTTTTTCATCCTCTCCTGGTGCAGCACTCAATGATCTACTTCTTCCACCATTATGAGCTTCCTGCCATCATGCAGCAGATCCGGATCCAGGAAATGCTGTTGCAGAACCAGCAGGCGGGTCAGAACCAAACTGCTCTGCAGGACAACCTCAACAACAACAACAGAGCTGCTGCAGAGGGGGATCCGGGGCCCGTCAACACCCCCCAGCCAGGAGCGGCCGACGCCGATCAGACCGCGGGTCCCCGTCCTGACCCCGACCTCTCCCCCTCCACCTCAGTCACAGCAGCAAGCTCTGGGGAAGTTCGGTCCGAGTTGAACTGGGTCGCCCAAACCGCCGCCATCATCACGGAAGCTCTGTCATCCTCGGTGGAGTCTGGAGGAGTGTCTGCAAGTCCAGGCACAGCAGAGGCTGAGGTCAGCGTGGTGGCAGAGTTCTGGATGGGAGAAGCAGCAGCAGCAGCAGCAGCAGGAGGAGGAGGAGGAGCGGAAGATCCAAACATAGTTTCCATAGGAATCGAATCTAAAACAGAAGCTGCTGCAGCTGGAGGCCTGCAGGGGACTCCCCCTCCAGAGACGGTGCCATCAGGCCCGCTCCACTCTGACACAGACGCAGGAACTGACTGCAGCTGCAAAGCAGCCGAGCAGCAGAGCTCGTCACACAGCCCTTCCTGAGGAGCTGCCGCTGCTCTCCTGGATGCTGCGGTGCCTCGGTTTGTCAGCTGATGGCGCTGGTTGACGTTTCATGTTGCACAAGAGACCACGCCTGCCACTGCAAACCGGAACAGCCAGAACTGCCTTCAAGTTAGAGTTTTAGACCAAAACGGAATAAATTAGTCGAGTACTCCCCACCCCGAAATCAGCGCAGAAACTTTGGACACGACGGGCTGAGAACTGGACCGGTTTCTGTTCTTTCATTTGGTTTTCCCTCAAAACGGAGGTGAGACCGCAGCTCAGTCCCAGAAGATGACTTATAAACTTTCCAATGAAACCAGAAATGTTGCGTCTTTTCCCAACAGAAGGTTAACTCCTGACGGAGGGATCGATCTGCTCTTCGAGTTCGGTAGAGACGACTCAGCAGCACACCAGTGACATTTTCTTGAATGTTTTTCTTGATCAGATGCTGTTCATCTTATGTATATTTAATAAGTAGTAGAGGAAACTTTCCAGAGTGTTTGCTGTTTTTTGGCTTCACATGACAACGATCTGTAGTTATCTAACCTCTAAGGCTGCAAAACAGTTTGTTGGCTGTAGTTTAATCTGAAACTGGACAGCAGATTAAACATCCAAACTTCTCTAGAAAGCACTAAAACTTGGCTCGAAAGATGAGAATAAAGGCTCCAGAACCATTTGTGAAAGGAGAACTTGCTGCTGATGGGGATTTTAAGGCGGTCGTTCGCTGAGTAAAGGTTATTATTTGTGCCATAAATAATCTGGTGTCGATTCAGGTCTTCTCTCTGAAAGGTGACGTGCTTGTGACTATGGCGTTGTCATCGGTCACGCCAAACTGAAGCTGAGGTGAATATAAAATTCACTTTTAGAAAAAAGACTGGATGTGTTAACTTAGTAGACACAAGCACAAACCTTCTCAAACAGGTCTGTGGACTGCTAGATTGGTGTCATATCTGGATGTTCTGGAAAATGGGGATTTGGAGAGAAACACTGCATTTGGTGCATCTAAAAATGTAATAAAAAATACACCAGAGGACTCATCACCCAGAGATGAAGAATGTGCATCATCTGAGCTCTGAAGAGGCTTTGATGTGTGATTACATCTGTCAGACTCACCTCCAAATAAATCACTGCTCCTGCTGGTGGCGTTGTCATTCGGGGGGAGGTCGCCGCCTCCTGCTGTCAACCTCTGTTCAGGTTTAGACGCCAAAGGGAGTCATGCAAAGGTCCTCAGGTGACTTTGAAGTGTACCACCTCCATCCTGATGGGGAGGTGTTGGTGCGTCAGTCAGAACACTTTCTGTTCAACTGGAAGAATAAACTTTTTTTCATTTTGAAGTTTATGAAAAAAGACGGATACATTTGCTAAAATTTAGTTAAAGAACTATGAAAGAGCCCTAAATTTCTTTAAATTTGTAGTAAAATCGCTTAAAAATACCTAATACAGCCCAGCTTTGCAAAAAAACATATTTGGTGTGTTGCTGAAATATGAGCTAAACTCCAAATTAGCCCAAAATTACTTTGTAGATGCTAAATTAGCCCCAAAAAAGTTTGCACATCTCTTAAGCTAAACTCCAAAATAACCTATAAATCCTCAGTAAACTAAATTAATTAAAAACATTAGCTGTTGCTAAAATAGAATCTAAACTCTAAATTAGCCAATAAAAACCTCAGTAGATAAGAAATTAGCCAAAAATGTTAGCATGTTACTAAAATATTAGCTAAGCTCCAAATTAGC
>NW_023416928.1:190427-193159 GCF_002922805.2 Oryzias melastigma | reverse complement strand
TGTACCTTAGAAAACCAAGAAAAAAAGACCACAGACCACGATATAATTGGAATTAGAGAGATTATTTAATTAGACACACATAAACAATACAAACACATACCATTTAACAAAGAAATCCCAGTTAGTTTAATCTTATGATTTAGATTAAAAGGAAATTTTCTTTAACCCAGGTTAGTTCTTAAGATCAGTTTTGTTCAATATTTAAGTTAGGATTGAGATCTATTTTGTTTTTTCTTTTAGTTTCAGTTCTAGTTGTTCAAAGGTTAGTTCTAGTTGATTCAAGCTCACGTATCAAGTTCTAGTTTTGTTTTAATTCTAAGTTTGTTTATTTTATCCCATTCTAACTCAAATTAAGTCAAATCAGTTATTTTTTTCATTGCTTTGACCAACAAAACAATAACTCAAATTGCACAATAATTCTTTACAGTATTTCTGTGAATGGAAAAAAACAACATATATATATATATATATATATATATATATATATATATATATATATATATATATATATATAAAAAACTCAAAGTGATCCAGCAAAAGACTGAATAAACCCCAAAATAAACTTTTATCTCTCGTTCCTCGTGTTCGTGAGTTCCAATTCAATTTTCCAGAATGCTCTGCGGTTTGCAGGGGAATGAGGAAGTTCCTACCAGTTCCAAAGGATAAAAGGGGTTGTCAAGTGTCCAGCAGAGGGCGCTTGGTACCTTGCTACATCAAAAGGTTCAGGGTTGGCTCGCCATCTTGTTTTGTCACGCAAATGGATCCCGGATTGAGGAGTCAGTTTTTTCGGCCCAATCTTAATGGCCTATCATTCAAACATAAAATACAATCAAATAAGTAAATTAAAATACAAAAGCAGTCCGTAGGAATAAATAAAAATACGGCAGTTTCGTGTTAACCGAACTCTCAAGTTACGCAGCATGTAATGGCGGATGGAATGTCTGGGCGAAGCTTTCAGTTTAACGCGCCAAAACTTCTACAACTTGACCATAAATACATAAACAACATAAATTCACTGCCATAGACTGCCGTTTCACAAAATTAACAATAAATAAATATATTAAATGTCAAATTAATTCAAACAAATATTAATTTAACACTCACTAAGTCCGTTTGGGGGGAAAAATAATGTTTTTCAGGCCACACAGTTGGAAAATCAAAACTTAACTTGACCATAAGGTAAAAGTGAAATTAAAAAAACGGAAAAGGGTTTCAAACTTTGATCAATTGCGTACCTGTCTTTTCCCTCGGCTGAGAAGCTCGCAATGCATGCAGCGCTCTAGCATTAGAGATCTCAGCTCAACAACAAACCCGATTGGCTGTTGCCAGTCACATGGACTACGTCAGCAGGAAAAGACGCGTTTTTTCAAAATAAAAGTACATCAAATTGTAAAACAAAATTTAAGTTTGCAATTTCTCCTTTTTCCATAAAACTTTAAACAAAACAGAACAAAGTGAATGTTTAAACCTTTAAACAGTTTTAACTCGTTGTAAAATTATTTTTATCCTATTTTTTATATTTATTTTATTTTATGTATTTATTTATTTATTTTATTCCAATTTTATACTTTTTTATACTTTTTAAGGCCTTTTCTCTACTGGGTTACACCAACCTTTTTGGCTAATTTGTTTCCTACTTTTTAATTAATGCTAATTTAGAGTTTAACTTCAAATCAACATTATCATTATTGCAAGTAATGCAACTTTTCTAGTTTTATTTTGGGTTTATCTACCATGTGAAATTCTCCCCGTCCTCCTCTGGATCATCCAGGTGGTCTGTGGAAGAACTTCAGACGGGTCTGAAAATGTTCTGGCCTATGCAGGGGGACATTTGGAGCTCTGTAGGAATTGGTAATTTGGTAATTGAGAGGTTTTTTTTTTACTTGTAGAATCCAACTGTTAAGGAAACACATACATGGGGAGGACCTCTTGTGTTGGACCGATTTTATTATTACAATAAACAGGTAGCGTAGTGTCAGAGCTCGGTCACACATGTGTATTTGACTCCCTGAAAATCATGAAGGGCTCTGAAATTACAACCAAAATCCACTAAGGATCTTTTTTTTTTTAAATTATTTTCAAACTGACACCATAAGGTTAACATGGTATAATCATTATATTGTGAATACAAAGTATAAAATTGCAATTACATAGTGAAGAGCAGAAATCCACTGAAGGTGTTGTAGTTTCCCGCATCATCAAAGACGAGCCTGTTTGCTTGCAGTTCCACATAGACGTTGTCTCCAACCTTCAGTGAGATGACTGCAGCGTTGCTTCCCATGTCGTTGCTGTCTGATCCATTGACGTCCCAGACAGATGTCAACCTCTCATTGTTCTTTTTAAGACACACAACAGAGTTGGGAGTGGGACTGAGGTTATTAAACATGGAGAATCGGAAGAAGTACACCCCGCTGACCGTAGCAGTGAAGATGCCTGTTGACAATAAGGACAATAGATCACTCTGACATCAATGTAAATCATTCACTTTAGTCTATTTGGTGCATACCTGTGGAAGGATTGTAGCAGTCACCATAGTTGGAGAAAATCTTTTTATACTTCAGTGGAGTAGCAGTGGTAAAAGGTCCAATATCCCCAGAGCCAGAATCCCTGAGAGCTGCTGAGAAAGCAACTTGTGGAGTTCCTGGAACAACCAAATAATATCATTAGTAAGATTTCCCTCTGAATACAAGTTCATTTAAACACATTCAACATTACCTCCAATGAGGCTCCGC
>NW_023416928.1:179253-184332 GCF_002922805.2 Oryzias melastigma | reverse complement strand
GAGCCGTTTCAGTGCTGTGATTCTGTCTGAAGCCGGACTGGAAGATATCATAGCTGTTGTTTTTTATTAGGAATTCATTTAGCTGATGGAAAACAGCTTTTTCAATGACCTTACTTAAAAATTACAAGTTTGATGTCAAGTTAATTAATTATTCTGAATTTGTTATTTCTGATAATGGACACTAATGCTGCCACCTGGTGACCAAAACAGGAACCCCTGTCAAAATGCATTTCAGTGCAAATTTCTAATAACATGGCAGCAACTCAAGGCTTTTAGACATGTAGACATGGTCAAGATGATCTGCTGCAGTTCAAACTGAGAATCAGAATGATGAAGAAAGATGATTGAAGTGACTTTGAATGTGGTTGTTACTGCCAGACAGGCTGGTCTGAGTATTTCAGAAACTGCTGATTTCCTGGGACTTTCACCCACAACAATTTCTAGAGTTTACAGAAAATAGTCAGAAAAAAGCAAAATATCCAGTGAGCAGCAGTTCTGTGGGTGGAAACTCATTGTTGAGGCCTGAGATCAGAGGAAAATGGCCAGACTGTTTCCAGCTAATAGAAAGGTTACAGTAAATCAAATATGCTAGCTTCTTTTTTTTGTCTAATTTGGCATCTACTGAGATTTGTATGCTAATTTTGAGTTTAGCTAATATTTTAGCAACATGCTAACGTACCACCTCTGAGGGATAGCTACAGTAAATCTGGACTAGTAGGTTCAACTGTTAGAATATTAAACTTGTACCTTAGAAAACCAAGAAAAAAAGACCACAGACCACGATATAGTTGGAATTAGAGAGATTATTTAATTAGACATACATAAACAATACAAACACATACCATTTAACAAAGAAATCCCAGTTAGTTTAATCTTATGATTTAGATTAAAAGAATATTTTTCTTTAACTCAGGTTAGTTCTTAAGATCAGTTTTGTTCAATATTTAAGTTAGGATTGAGATCTATTTTGTTTTTTCTTTTAGTTTCAGTTCTAGTTGATTCAAGGTCACATATCAAGTTCTAGTTTTGTTTTAATTCTAAGTTTGTTTACTTTATCCCATTCTAATTTAAATTAAGTTTCCTTAATTTCAGGGTTTTTTTCCATCGTTGCTTTGACCAACAAAACAATAACTCAAATTGCACAATAATGCTTTACAGTTTTTCTGTGAATGGAAATAAAAACAATATAAATATTATTATTATTATTATATATTATTATATATATAAAACTCAAAGTGATTCAGCAAAAGACTGAATATACCCCAAAATAAACTTTTATCTTTCGTTCCTCGTGTTCGTGAGTACGAATTCAATTTTCCAGTAATGCTCTGCGGTTTGCAGGGGAATGAGGAAAGTTCCTACCCGTTCCAAAGGATAAAAGGGGTTGTCAGATGTCCAGCAGAGGGCGCTTGGTACCTTGCTACATCAAAAGGTTCAGGGTTGGCTCGCCATCTTGTTTTGTCACACACATGGATCCCGGATTGAGGAGTCCGTTTTTTCGGCCCAATCTTAATGGCCTATCAGTCCAACATAAAATACAATCAAATAAGTAAATTAAAATACAAAAGCAGTCCGTAGAAATAAATAAAAATATGGCAGTTTCGTGTTAACCGAACTCTCAAGTTACGCAGAATGTAATGGCGGATGGAATGTCTGGGCGAAGCTTTCACTTTAACACCAAAACTTCTACAACTTCACCATATTTACATAAAACAACATAAATTCACTGCCATAGACTGCCGTTTCACGAAATTAACAAAAAATAAATATATTAAATGTCAAATTAATTCAAACAAATATTAATTTAACACTCACCAAGTCCCGTTTGGTTAAAAAAAAATGTTTTCCAGGCCACACAGTTGGAAAATCAAAATGTAACTTCACCATAAGGTAAAAGTGAAATAAAAAAACGGAAAAAGGTTTCAAACTTTGATCAATTGCGTACCTGTCTTCTCCCTCGGCTGAGAAGCTCGCAATGCATGCAGCGCTCTAGCATTAGAGCTCTCAGCTCAACAACAAACCCGATTGGCTGTTGCCAGTCACATGGACTACGTCAGCAGGAAGAGACGCATTTTTTCAAAATAAAAGTACATCAAATTGTAAAACAAAATTCAAAGTTTACAATTTCCCCTTTTTTCATAAAACTTTAAACAAAACAGAACAAAGTGAATGTTTAAACCTTTAAACAGTTTTAACTCTTTTTAAAATTATTTTTATCCTATTTTTTTATATTTATTTATTTTATTCAAATTTTATACTTTCATAAAGATCTTTTTTTAAGGGCTTTTCTCTGCTGGGTTACACCAACGTTTTTGGCTAATTTGTTTCCTACTTTTTTGTTAATGCTAATTTAGAGTTTAGCTTCAAATACACATTATCATTATCGCAGGTAATGCAACGTTTCTAGTTTTATTTTGGGTTCATCCATGTGAAATTCTCTCAGTCTTTCTCTGGATCATCCAGGTGGTCTGTGGAAGAAATTCAGGGGGACATTTGTAACTCTGTAGGAATTAAATCCCTGATGTCACTAATAGTCAATGAAGATCCTAATTTATTCAGGTGAGGTGTTAATATTGAGTCAAGACATCTCTTCCTGAACGTTTTGCCATTCATCCAAGTAGCTTCATTAGTCTGTTACTGGTAGCAGCAATTTTTGATCTCTTTCTTCTATTTTCTATTCATTGCTTTAAATGTTGATCTTTTCTTAAATCCTTTTGCTTATTGTAGATTGGTTCATCTCATTCTTGTTCAGCTGAACAATCTCGTCCCTGATGTCATGTGATAGCTCTTTGGGAATTGAAAGGTTGCAGTCAGTTTTTTTTTCTTGTAGAATCCAGCAGTTAAGGAAATACATACAAGCGGAAGACCTCTTGTGTTGGACCGATTTTATTATTACAATAAACAGGTAACGTAGCGTCAGAGTTCAGTCACACAACGTGTGTATTTGACTCCCTAAAAATCATGAAGGGCTCTGAAATTACAAAAAAAAAATCCACTAAGGATCATTTAAAAAAATAATAATTTTCAAACTAACTCTATAAGGTTAGCACGGTATAATCATTATATTATGAATACAAAGTATAAAATTGCAATTAAAAAGTGAAGAGCAGAAATCCACTGAAGGTGTTGTAGTTCTTCTCACTATCATAGACAAGCTTGTTTTCTTGCAGTTCCACATAGACGTTGTCTCCAACCTTCAGTGGGATGACTGCAGCGTTGCTTCCCATGTCGTGGCTGTCTGTTCCACTGGTGTCCCAGACAGACGTCAAAAGCTCACCATTCTTTTTAAGACTCACAACAGAGTTGGGAGTGGGATTGAGGTTATTAAACATGGAGAATCGGAAGAAGTACACCCCGCTGACCGTAGCAGTGAAGATGCCTGGTGACAATGCACAGAACTGATGACTCTGCTTGAGTTTACATCAATAGTTGAATTTGCTCTGTTTCATGCATACCTGTGGAAGGATTGTAGCAGTCACCATAGTTGGAGAAAATCTTTTTATACTTTAGTGGAGTAGCAGTGGTAAAAGGTCCAATATCCCCAGAGCCAGAATACCTCAGAGCTGCTGAGAAAGCCACTTGTGGAGCTCCTGGAACAACCAAATATCATTAATAAGATTTCACACTGGAATATAAGTTCATTAAAACACATATAACATTACCTCCAATGAGGCTCCGCAGCTCCAGCACTTCTCTGTCCGTGTTTTGGAGCTTGGTCTCCAAAAACGTTATCTTGTCTGCCATGTTTGCAACTTTCTCCCCCAATGTGCCGACATTTAGAGCAATAGTTGTGAGGGAACACATGTCACAAGGGCTTGTGGATTCGGAGTTTTGACCTGTTTCATTAGTGTCAGCAGCACAGAAGCAGCAGCCCAACACCAGAACCAGGACAGCAATCTTCTCCATTTCTGCTCTCGTGTGTCTCTGGTTTTGGCTGAAAATTCCCTCGCCTTTTATGCTTTGTGTTATTGTGCAATTCCAACTTCCTGACCTCCACCTTCGTTGTTGTGAATTACTGTAAAATCCTCAAAGGGGTTGGACATAAGATTAATGATCTTCCCAGTCCGGGAAAACACAAGTAAGGGAAAAAAAACACTTTATTGTTTTTAAATAGTTCAAATTAAAGTAAGCAATTAAAGTCAAAGAGTATTTGAAAATAACTACATTTTCTTATGTTCTATAGTGTAGAAAGTCGTAAAAGAACATCAAATTAAAGTAACAAAAATACTTTACTTCGCCTTTGTAATTAGAGAACTAACCTCAGTTAAAACCACGAAAATAAAAAATAAAAAACATGGAAAACGAATTTTTAAAATTCTTTTGGACATCTAATTTTACGCTAATTTCAGTTAATATTTGATGGGTACTCTGGAACTATACCCTCTATAGATTTTTATGTTATTAGTTTGTTATGACTCTAATGAAATTTTTCTGTTTGTTAAATACTATTGCAGTGAGAGTAATGACTCTGAATTTACTGATTATTCTTTAAAAGAACTTCAAATAGAATTATGCTGTAAATGTTTTAAAAACTTAACAAAGAGTGAGTGGTGCTCCCTCAAAAACTGAATCTTAAGAAGGAAAAAATATTTCAGGAAAAACAATCTTATCAAGACGGGTCTTTAATAGTAAACCTAAGTTAAGAAGACATGTCTAACGGACCTTTTTCTTACCCAATTAGTGCATTTTTGGAGGTAAGAACTTTTAACGACTTTAAAGGGCCTCGTTTTTGTAGTATGACCAGAAACTAGGATAGGCTCCAGCAACCCACTGACCCTGATTGGGATTCAGTGGATTGAGACAATAGATGGGTAGTAATTTATTAGCTAAAAGCTGATGAGATTTTGTTTTCCGGAAAAGAGTTACTTCTAGGTAATGAAAATGAGACTCCCTGACATATCATGGATTACGCTGAACTGTTGACTTTATCTTTTTTTTAACAAATAACAACCCCTATTGCTTTATTGTGAAAGTAAGTATGAGCTCTTTAAGGTGAAAGAAGGTTTAAAAAAACAGATTAGCCCTAGATAAAGTTCTTTGTAGTACAATCTATGAGCAAACTAACATGGTGTCTGTTTG